>NC_069509.1:118014058-118314058 GCF_027579735.1 Bombina bombina
TGTGGTGAGGGGTGTATTTATAGGCATTTTGAGGTTTGGGAAACTTTGCCCCTCCTGGTAGGAATGTATATCCCATACGTCACTAGCTCATGGACTCTTGCTAATTACATGAAAGAAATACAGATATCCATACTGATCATTGGCCATAATTGTTATGGGTGTTATTGCCATTTTAGCAATATAGAAGGTTAGGTATAAGGTGCCTTGCTTTATTTGTTAGTGTCCCTTATGCATTCATATATCACTAATGGGTTTTATGTGAACAAAATAAATAGTGGTATAGAAGTTGTTGTAGATGCTTTAGTACCATTCTTAATGTGTAGAGACTAACCTCCTTTTACTGTTGCTGCCTGCATCTCAAAGATGCTGACACAGGGTGAGGTGCCCAGCTATTTCACAATACATTAACTGTAATTTCCATAGTACATTACGCTCATTTTATTCATTTATACTTACCTATGTTCTAAGTGTACTATAACATATGGTTCCTTAATGTTGTTTTTCTACACTATTCGATATTGCCTGCCCGGATAATCTTAAATTGCTTTTCCATACGAGGGCCAGACCTAAAGTAAGCTATAGAATTTCCTTATATATATCTTTGAACAGTGTGTGGTTCTCTTATGGTAAAACCTATATAGCCATTTTTACCTATTTATGCTCTCACTTTACATCCAAAAGTATTAATGCAGTTTTCACCTTAAGATATAAAGCAAAAGTTTTTCTTTCTTTCAAGTATCTACATTTTGCATAGAATTATTAGATGGGTGCACTCTCTTTTTTCCAGCAGTCACTAAACTTAGGAATATGCTATGTTCATCTCTAGCACAACATCATAGATTTTGTTTTGGGTATTAGAAGAAATCTGCCAACTTGACTTTTCCATAATATTTGCTAACACCAATGTTGACGCTTATTACTAGGTACTGTGTGTGCTAGGTACTGTGAGCGTTTGGTTCTATATATATTAGGTGCTGTGTGCTAGGTTCAGTGTGTTCTAGGTACAATGTGTGCTAGGTACAGTGTGTGCTAGGTACAGTGTGTTCTGGATACTATGTGTACAGTATGTGCTAGGTTGGTGTGTGCTGGGTATCATGTGTGCTAGGTACAATGAGTGTTAGGTTCAACGTGCGCTAGGTATAATGTGCGCTGGGTATAGTGTACCGTGTGTGCTAGGTATTGTGTGTGCTAGGTACAATGTGTGCTAGGTACAATGTGTGCTAGGTACAATGTGTGCTAGGTACAATGTTTGCTAGGTTCAATGTGTACTAGGTACTGCATGTGCCGGGCAAGGGGGGTGCCTGGTACGGCGTGTGCTAGGTACAATGTGTGCTAGGTACTGTGTGAGCTAGGTGCCGTCTGTGCTAGGTACCGTGTGTACTAGGTGCCGTGTGTGCTAGGTTCCGTGTGTGCTAGGTGCAATCTGTGCTAGGTACAATGTGTGCTAGGTACAATATGTGCTAGGTACAATGTGTGCTAGGTACAATGTGTGCTAGGTACAATGTGTGCTAGGTACAGTGTGTGCTAGGTACAATGTGTGCTAGGTTCAGTGTGTGCTAGGTACTGCAAGTGCCAGGCAAGGGGAGTGCTGGGTACGGCGTGTGCTAGGTACGGCGTGAGCTAGGTACAATGTGGGCTAGGTGCCGTGTGTGCTAGGTGCCGTGTGTGCTAGGTGCCGTGTGTGCTAGGTGCCGCGTGTGCTAGGTACCGTGTGTGCTAGGTACAATGTGTGCTAGGTACAATGTGTGCTAGGTACAATGTGTGCTAGGTACAGTGTGTGCTAGGTACAATGTGTGCTAGGTACAATGTGTGCTAGGTACAGTGTGTGCTAGATACAATGTGTGCTAGGTACAATGTGTGCTAGGTACAATGTGTGCTAGGTACAATGTGTGCTAGGTACAGTGTGTGCTAGGTTCAGTGTGTGCTAGGTACTGCATGTGCCAGGCAAGGGGAGTGCTGGGTACGGCGTGTGCTAGGTACGGCGTGAGCTAGGTACAATGTGTGCTAGGTGCTGTGTGTGCTAGGTGCCATGTGTGCTAGGTGCCGTGTGTGCTAGGTGCCGCGTGTGCTAGGTACCGTGTGTGCTAGGTACAATGTGTGCTAGGTACAATGTGTGCTAGGTACAGTGTGTGCTAGGTACAATGTGTGCTAGGTACAATGTGTGCTAGGTACAGTGTGTGCTAGGTACAATGTGTGCTAGGTACAATGTGTGCTAGGTACAATGTGTGCTAGGTACAATAAGTGCTAGGTACAGTGTGTGCTAGGTACAGTGTGTGCTAGGTACAGTGTGTGCTAGGTTCAATGGGTGCTAGGTACTGCATGTGCCAGGCAAGGGGGGTGCCTGGTACGGCGTGTGCTAGGTACGGCGTGAGCTAGGTACCGTGTGTGCTAGGTACCGTGTGTTTAGGTACAATGTGTGCTAGGTCCAATGTGTGCTAGGTACAATGTGTGCTAGGTACGGCATGGGCTAGGTACAATGTGTGCTAGGTACAATGTGTGCTAGGTACAATGTGTGCTAGGTACAATGTGTGCTAGGTACAATGTGTGTTAGGCACTATGTTTGCTAGGTACAATGTGTGTTAGGTACAATGTGTGCTAGGTACAATGTGTGCTAGGTACAATGTGTGCTAGGTACAGTGTGTGCTAGGTCCAATGTGTGCTAGGTCCAATGTGTGCTAGGTCCAATGTGTGCTAGGCACAATGTGTGCTAGGTACGGCATGGGCTAGGTACAGTTTGAATGAAGTACCGTGGGTGCTAGGTACAGTGTGTGCTAGGTGCAGAGCGCATTAGATGCAATGAGTGCTGGCTACGGTGAATGCTTGGTTCATTGTGTGCTGGGTACTGTGTGTGCTAGGCTAGGTGGGTGCCGGGTGCTGTGTGTGCTGAGCATTGTGTGAGCTAGGTACAGTAGGTTCCAGGTACTATGCGTGTTGGGTACAATGGGTGCTAGGTATGAGGTGTGCCAGGTACTGGGTATGCTGGGTACAATTCAGGTTAAGTACAGTGTGTGCTAGGTATATTATGTGCTGGGAACTGTGTGCGCTGGGTATGGTTTATGCTAAATACAATGAGTGAAGTACAGTGAATGTGTGCTGGGTACGGCATGTGCTAGGTGTAATGAGGGCCAGGTGTAGTGGGTGTTAAGCTCAATAAGTCCTGAGTAGAGTATATACTAGACACAGGGTGCATGTTACTTGTCTCTGGATTTAAATCTAATCTATAATTATCACCCCTCCCCCCCCCCTTATTTCTAGAGCCCACACTAGGGTTCCACCTTGGTGAATTATTTTCACCACATATCCCTGCAATTTATTTGTGATATATCAATGTTTGAACAGTTATTGCAACCGGACCTGCGTGTCCGATCCTTTTGTTTGTGTATGTTTGAACAGGGGACCTGTGTGTCCCCAAGTGTTACCTTTCTCTGCAATTTATCTACGATATATCAATGTTTGAACAGCTATTGCAACCGGACCTGCGTGTCCGATCCTTTTGTTTGTGAATGCTAGATCAGGGGTCCTGCGAGTCCCCAAATGTTACCTCTTATTCTAAAACCAAATAAAAATTCATTTAAAAAAAAAAAAATTAATGATTTATACATTCTGAATGAGTATTCTATTTTAAGCAACTTTAAAAATTGTCTCATATTATGAATGCTCCTTGTGATGTTGCTATCATTACTTTAAAAATAAGGCATTAAATAGATAATTTATTTGCTTCAGTACTCTGGACTGAACTTGGTTTTTTGTGGTGGATTAATTTATCCAACAATCATCAAGGACAACCCAGGTTTTTTGAAACAATTGTCCGTAATCTCAAATATCATTATTGATTTGCAAAGAAAGATAACAAGATAATTGTTAACATTTGAGAATCGGATTAAATTATAAAGTTGATTAACATTTCATGCTCAATCTGAATCACCAACGCTAAATTTGTTTGGACAGTGTCCCTTTAAGAGATTTAAATAGTGTATTTACTTCTCTTCCTATCTTGACATACTTTGCTTGAAAAGCATATCGAGATAGGCTCAGTAGATGAAGATTGGTGGATGCACAGAGATGCCTTATGTGATTGTCTCAACCATGTGCATTTAAATTTCTTCTGTTGAGGATATCTAAATACTAAGATAAATTGATTTACATTTTAAAGTCTAAACAATCTTCTATCTCTACAGATCATTTGATACAATTGTTTGTTTGTAATGTCTATTTAAAAATAAAGACGCCATTGCACAATAACATATATGAGCACTTCAGACAAATACAAGCTCGAGGTTTATTTACTAATAACAAACAAACCTGTAGTTTAACATTTATAAACAGATTATCCAAGTTACTGACCTTATAACCTGAATTTGAACATTCAGAAATATTGCGTGGGAAACGCATCTTGAAACACCAGATTAGCATCTTTAAACATTAGAGTCTAATGTCACGCAATAGCACACAATCAATGTGCATTATGAAATACATTTAATAGAGCAATATCAATACTTCACAATAAGTCAATAAATGGATTTTATGAACAATAAAGACATACAATATTAAATGTGTATTTGTATTAAAGAAACAGACCGTTATTAAACCGAGAAATGTCTACAACATTTAATAATGTGACAGTATTAGATTTTAAAGAGAATTTAATCATTAATATTTAACAGATCACGGATATTAAATCTGCGTCACACATATCCGCATGACAGGCCCATGAGTTACAAATAAGTCTACATGAAAAATGAAGTAACAGCACCACCATGAGGTATGTGTAAGGAAGTTAATAAGATATGAAACATTAAGGAACGGCCAATCAGAGTTCATCACACAAACACAACTTGAGTCAGGATGGTCTCACAGACATTCTAACAATATTTCAAACTTTTATCCAATCAGATGTACAGATAACTTGTCCCATGGTGCATCTCATGTTTACTTCACCATATAAAAGTCCATTATACGTTGCCATCTTTGTCAGTTCTCTAATGCCTGCAGGCAGTATATCTGATATTTTTTTTTTAAAAAATTCTACAACCCAGCAGGCATGTCAGCTCCCAGGTTGACCAAGGAGGAGAGTGCTGCACTGGTCCACGCCGTCAAGGACTTTTATCCCCAGCTGTTTGGGAACAAGAGGAGGTTGACAGATGCGCATGTTAAGAAGGCCCTCTGGGAGTCTATCACCAATGCGGTTAGATTGGTGTGTGACGTCCAGAGGACCCAGGATCAGATCATGAGGAGATTCGGAGATATGAGGTTGCGGTTCACAAAAAAAGTCAACCTCATAAGGGACTGGGTACAAGCCCGTAAAAGAGGTGGCAAAAGAGAGGCCCTGCGGAAACTGTACCTACTCCCTTATGAGGTGACTTTATGCGAGCTCCTCAATCTCCGGGTCCCCAAAAGATTTAGATCCTCGCCATCCTCGGCCTCCCCTTCTTCCCTCCCAGCTGCGGGATCTGAAAGTCCTGACGCGGGGGCCAGGGCAGCTGCTTCTCCGTCCGGTGGCCTGGGAGGAGATGGAGAATCTGAACCAGGTAATTATCCAACTTCATATAATATCTTAATATTTGTTTTTTTATCAAAAAATGTGTATATAGTCAGATACTAAACCTATACAGATCTCACAACATACACTACATATGATGTTTAGATATCTGATTTTAGATTAGTGACACATGAAATAGGAATGATGTGTCTTGCGCTCTACAGAATATGCGTCACAGAGCGAAAATGGAATTTCGCATACACGTTAACATGGGTTTGCTGTAAGTGGCATTGCTTTACACATGTTGGTCAAATGACGGATGCGTAATTCCGCTTTGAATCATTGCGCAATGATCGCGAAAATGGAATTTCGCATACACGTTAACATGGGTTTGCTGTAAGTGGCATTGCTTTATACATGTTGGTCAAATGACGGATGCGTAATTCCGCTTTGAATCATTGCGCAATGATCGCGAAAATGGAATTTTGCATACACGTTAACATGGGTTTGCTGTAAGTGGCATTGCTTTATACATGTTGGTCAAATGACGGATGCGTAATTCCGCTTTGAATCATTGCGCAATGATCGCGAAAATGGAATTTCGCATACACGTTAACATGGGTTTGCTGTAAGTGGCATTGCTTTACACATGTTGGTCAAATGACGGATGCGTAATTCCGCTTTGAATCATTGCGCAATGATCGCGAAAATGGAATTTCGCATACATGTTAACATGGGTTTGCTGTAAGTGGCATTGCTTTATACATGTTGGTCAAATGACGGATGCGTAATTCCGCATGGAATCATTGCGCAATGATCGCGAAAATGGAATTGCGCATACACGTTAACATGGGTTTGCTGTAAGTGGCATTGCTTTATACATGTTGGTCAAAATGAAATGTGAATTATTATATATGTGAAGAATACAGTATTCTTATTTTCAATATTATACATAATAAAAAAAGAAGAATCCAAATAAATTATAACATATGCCCATCAATTTATGAGAATGAAATAACACCAAAAAATAATTAAAGCTACAGTAAACAACACAACTGATTGAAAATAAGAGTACAGGATATATTTATCATGAATTGAATTGAGGAAACAATTAACTCATGGGATTACCAAAGGATTAATAGTTTTAAATTGATTTGTTAATAATGTAAAGATTTTAAACATGGCATGATTTGTATTAATGATATGCAATCCTCATTTAATATATTACAGATATGGATGTTGCTGCTGGATCCTTAAGGCAGGGCTTGTCACAGTATGGTATGTCTCATTTTAATTGACATTTGTCTTAGAAACATGGACAGAACATTACATACTAAATCCACATTGTTCAATATTTATATGTAATGTCCCTTTAATAGATGAAAATTAAATAATTCTTCGGATATCCTTAAATAACATATTAGATTTGAATTGCATGCTCAATCCCATTCATTACATCAACATATGGAGTAGAGAATTCATTAACACCAACATTGTCAAATCAATATAATTTTATATTAAAGGGATATTGAGCTACAATTATTAATGTTGTCATTCAGATACAGTATGCAATATTAATAAACATTTAAATATAATACTATAATCATATGTGAAATATTCTATTGCTAAATGTATTTTAAAATCAAGAATGTACGTTTATCTGCATCTCAATTTTGGTTGACCAACCTGGGTTTTTATTGATGATTGGTGGATACCTTCAACAAACAATATTTATTGAATCCAATATTGCTTATCTGCCTTTAAGATTAAAATGTAGCAACATTAAAATTATAATAGGAGTCAATGTTAAATCATTTTGAACAGTTTGAACAGTGAAATCAATGATTTAAATAAATCATGTCAGTGTCCCTTTAATAAACAATAGATTCATTCATCTTTACATTCTTTGGATTAAACAATATTGATATATAATTCACATATTCACTGTTGGAGTTACTTTATAGATATCAGCATACTCTAACAGCACCATGATTACATATTTGTACTAATCAATTTGGTTTTGTATTGTGATAAATATGTGTTGTGTCCTAAACAAGATTACTGTACATTGCACAAATGGCTCGATGTGCCACATGTCTTTGTTTATATTTGTCAACAGCTGTTCTTCAAAATGTGGTTTGTGTGTATTCTTTTAAGAACATTGATCAATGGGTATATTTAGATATGCAATAGCATCGTATGAGATGAGTTTGATGTCTAATATAGTCTGAAATTAAACATATGTTCAATACATCATTTTTAACAGAATCCCCTTGATTCAATCAAGCATTTTTTGGTTTAATGACTGCTCTATTCTTCACATTTTCAAGTTGATTAATCTTAAAATTCGATACAGATGTGATTTAGTGATATCCCAAATGTGTTTACTAATATATATCTATATCATTCATAGAGAGAGTTGGTGTGGGGAGCCCACAGGAATCCAGCAGTGACACAGAGCCGCCTTTGCGGTCTCCTGGTAAGTCCATTGACTCATTTATATGTCATTGAAGGTGTATTGGTAATCAATATTATGAGCATGATTCTGATGAAGCATAACATTTGAAACAAACATATAATTTTCTCTTCTGATTATATATTAATTTTCTTTGAATATTGAAAGATTAATAATTACAACTTTATTAGTCTACACATTTGTTATTCAGAAGATGTATAGCATATGTTTGTTTCCATGTTCATTTTTGACACAGTCATCAAGTGATACACACATGAGAAATCTTAAATGTTCTATGTACTATGCTTTTATGATTTTTAAATTAATACAAACAATACATCGAAAATCTGAATCATTGAGAATAACAAATCTAATGTAATTTGTATGCTCCATCAAAATGATGTAAATCATAACTTTGGGTGTGTTTATCTTTAATGCAACATTGATGTGTGTCTTTGAACAACAGTAACATATGTTATAATATCTGATCTTAACGTGTACACAACATGTTATGTTTTACAGAGATTGATTTAACATGTGTGACGGAGGAGGAAGAGGCTGCCTTGGAGTCTGATGGTATGTGAAATATATCTATCATGTTTCCAACATGTTGCTTTATTTGAAATCATTTTATTGAAGACATTCAAAGTCTACAGCTTTTGCACTTTAAAAAGGAATATTTTTTGTCTGTTCAAATACACTACTGCCCCCTTTCTATATCAGGCAGCATGAAAATATTTTTATTTTAAAAAATGTATAATTCATGCCATCATTATGTCACATGCATATTCCAGGCCAAAACACAATAATAATGTTATAATTGTACAGACAGTAATTGATATTCATCTGAGTGCCTATATGCATACCATATCCTCATTTCATAATTGTTTACAAATTCAAACACACTTCGAAGTATATTGAAAACATAATCAATTTGAAATGCGTTGATTTCATTTCAAGATTTATGAGATGTTAATATATATTTATTTTTTTTCAGATGGATCCGCCACTTCTGGTCATCTGGTTTCCGCCCCTGCCCAGTCCCCTGACCAGTCAAAGACCCCTGCCCATGCCCAGACCCCTGCCCATGCCCAGACCACTGCCCAGGCCCAGACCCCTGCCCATGCCCAGACCACTGCCCAGGCCCAGACCCCTGCCCAGGCCCAGACCCCTGCTCAGGCCCAGACTCCTGCCCATGCCCAGACCCCTGCCGGCCCTTCCCATTTGTCATTTCCTGTCCCTCCCCAAAAAAGGCCCCTACACCCCCCTTCGCCGCTCTCCCCGTATTATGGCCCATACAGCTGCCCAGACCCCAACTCACCACTCCCCAGCTGTACGGCCTACCCCGGAGCAGCAGCTCATCCCTCCCCAAGCCAATCCCATCCCTCCCCAACCCAATCCCATCCCTCCCCCCTGTCTCAACCTTCATTGTCCTGGGTGTCGGATTGTCCTTCCCAGGCACAGCTGTAAGTATCATTCAAAATCAACATTATAAGATACTTAAAGGTACACTGAAGGTAAATATTTTCTATTGTGATTCAAATAGAGCATGCAATGTTAATCAAATTTATAATTTACTACTCTTATGAATTATTCTTCATTCTCTTGCTATCTTTATTGAAACAAAGAAATGCCTAGAATTAATTTTAAATAGAAAATAATTGTGGACATCATTTCTTTATTGTTGGATGAATGTATCCATCAACCAGCAGGGACAATCAAAGTTGATAAACAAATATGGCCTGCCCTAAAAACCGACATTCTTGCATTCAAAATCTAGCTAGAGAATTCTAACATTTAAAGAATATGTGTAATTTTTAAATATTTGTAATGTCATGCTCTATCTGAATCAGTCAATTAAATATTTAGGTTCAGTGTCCCTTTAATTTGATATCACTACATATACCAATCACCACTACTTGGATCCAACAATTTATGTACAAATGTTGATACATTATCTCTTGTCTAACCCAGTGGGAATGTAATTTCTTCAGGTTGCTATGTTTACACAGCTTGTCCTCAACGCCAAAATGTTTAAGGATAGGTGTGCCTACCACAGTATAATTAAAATATTTAAATTGCTAATGTAAGTACAATGTAAATCCTTTAACAAGATTTGATACACTCAAGCTGTATAAGTGGATCATCGAAAACCAATTAAAGGGGACAACATGTTTGAGTAAACTGTCCCTTTAATGATTTCGGTCTGTCTGAATAACATATTTCATGTGTAAAGAATCAATTTAAACTAATTGATGTAAAGAATGATTTGTCTTTATGATGACAATGTATCTTTGCTTATTTTTTCGTCTGTTGTGTAATTATCCTTAATATTTAATTTATTCTTTATTTTAGGCTGTGACTCAGCATTGGCTCATGCTAGAAGGTATAGCACGAGTAGAGCAGGCCGTGTTGAGGAACGCAGCTGTCCTGAGAGGGATGAACGACACCATGCAGGCCCAGCTCTGGGTTCAGGACTTGACTCTGCGTGAAATCATGCGATTAAGTTCAAGGCCTGAATCTGGAGCTGGACATGCACAGGACGATGAAGAGGATGACCAGTAAGTGGAGGATCTGGAGATGCTCCAAGGTCGCAGATAAGAATCCTCTGTCCACATGTTGATGTTTTGTTTTATTGTTGCCATTTGGCCTTTTTCAAAGTTTATTGTTGTGCCTGTTGCACTCTTTTACCTTGTCATATGTCTCCAATGGAGCTATGGTGGCCCTTGGCAACTCTCTTCATGGACTGTGATGCACTCTGTTACCTTGTCATATGTCTCCAATGGGGCTATGGTGGCCCTTGGCAACTCTCTTCATGGACTGTGATGCACTCTTTTACCTTGTCATATGTCTCCAATGGGGCTATGCTGGCCCTTGGCAACTCTCTTCATGGACTGTGATGCACTCTGTTACCTTGTCATATGTCTCCAATGGGGCTATGGTGGCCCTTGGCAACTCTCTTCATGGACTGTGATGCACTCTGTTACCTTGTCATATGTCTCCAATGGGGCTATGGTGGCCCTTGGCAACTCTCTTCATGGACTGTGATGCACTCTGTTACCTTGTCATATGTCTCCAATGGGGCTATGGTGGCCCTTGGCAACTCTCTTCATGGACTGTGATGCACTCTTTTACCTTGTCATATGTCTCCAATGGGGCTATGGTGGCCCTTGGCAACTCTCTTCATGGACTGTGATGCACTCTGTTACCTTGTCATATGTCTCCAATGGGGCTATGGTGGCCCTTGGCAACTCTCTTCATGGACTGTGATGCACTCTTTTACCTTGTCATATGTCTCCAATGGGGCTATGCTGGCCCTTGGTAACTCTCTTCATGGACTGTGATGCACTCTGTTACCTTGTCATATGTCTCCAATGGGGCTATGCTGGCCCTTGGTAGCTCTCTTCATGGACTGTGATGCACTCTGTTACCTTGTCATATGTCTCCAATGGGGCTATGGTGGCCCTTGGCAACTCTCTTCATGGACTGTGATGCACTCTGTTACCTTGTCATATGTCTCCAATGGGGCTATGGTGGCCCTTGGCAACTCTCTTCATGGACTGTGATGCACTCTTTTACCTTGTCATATGTCTCCAATGGGGCTATGCTGGCCCTTGGTAACTCTCTTCATGGACTGTGATGCACTCTGTTACCTTGTCATATGTCTCCAATGGGGCTATGCTGGCCCTTGGTAACTCTCTTCATGGACTGTGATGCACTCTGTTACCTTGTCATATGTCTCCAATGGGGCTATGGTGGCCCTTGGCAACTCTCTTCATGGACTGTGATGCACTCTGTTACCTTGTCATATGGCTCAAATATTCCTTATTTTTAAAAGATTATTTCTAAACGTTGTTGATGTTTTCTTACATACTAATAAAAGACATGTCATTGCACGATTCTTTGTCCTCATTCTTCATGTTATTTTTTGAAAGCTCTAGTTCAGTGATTTTTAACCTTTTTTTTGCCGTGGCACACTTTTTTACATTAAAAAATCCTGTGGCACACCACCATCCCAAAATTTTTAAAAAAATCACACATTGTAGCCTAATACAGCATATATATATATATATATATATATATATATATAGCCAAGAACAAAAAGCACTCCAGAAGTCTTGTTAACTTATCACCTTTAATAGTGAACGTTTTCGGGCTACAAACAGCCCGTCCTCAAACTTACAAGGTTAACAAACACTTACCACCCCACTGTGTTATAAACCGCCACCAAGACCAAGTGCGCCACGCTCTCCGCGGTGGATGCGCCGCCCCTAGCGAGTGACGTCATTGCCCGCGGCAACGTGGAAAAACTAAAAAGGGCAAAAGACAACAGTAAGTTTATGCGGACATCGAGATAAACAAATTCTAAGCACTATAATAGTCCAGCAATATGTATTTACAGAAGGCAAACAAGTAGATATAAAACAAATGTAGATATAAAACAAATGTATAAAGACAGAACCAGCGGTTGTCATAGTAACAGATAAACAATCAGGCTACCAGTCAACTTGCTGTATAAGCGACTATGGGGCTCCACAGTACAAATAAGTATACCAATCTGGTAAATAATTTTATAATAAACACATGTGTTAACCATTATTATGTAGAGTGGAGTCACATCCCCGAAAAGACAGAGAAGAAAAAGCAAATGTTATTTATTTCTAAATATAAATAAATCATGGCTCTCATTAATTAACAGAAATGAAGAATTTCTATGGACTCCCCATGAATACATCCTCCAGCTCTGGGAATGGGTCATAGAAACACCTGCCAATCCAGCTGTGTATTTAGACCATAAGGTACCAGTGTGTTTAATTCGAAAGTCCATTTCGCTTCTCTTTGTAGAAGTAATCGGTTTCTATCACCCCCTCTGGGTAGTGGTGGTACATGGTCTATGATCGTATACTTCAGATCCATGATGCTGTGATGATGCTCCTGAAAATGTCTGGCCACTGGTTGCTCAGAAGTACCCTTGTTGAGTGCCAACTTGATTGCAGATCTGTGGTTTGCCATCCGGGTGCGTAAGTCATCACAAGTTTTTCCTACATAGTAAAGCCCACATATACAGTGCAAGAGATACACTATATACGTGGTAGTGCATGTCAGGCGGAATTTGTGTTTATAAATTTTTCGTTTATGTGGATGGGTAAAGCTTGATCCAGTGATTAACCCCCCACAGGTTGTAGAACCTAGACATCGGAACACCCCAGGTTTTTTAATATCCAGCCATGTTGAAGACTTGTAGCTGTGTATAGGGTCAGTTTTAATAAGCCAGTCCCGTAGAGACCTAGATCTCTTGAAACCCACTCTTGGGGGATCAGCCTTATACAAAGGTAATGATCTGTCTGTCTTAATAATGTCCCAATGTTTGTTTAGTATGTCCCTTAAGGGGCCTTTATCACCAGTGAATGTTGTGATAAATGTCATCCTGTTGTCCACCTGCTTAGTTGTACATGCACTCTCCTGACATACCTGGACACGTTGTTCCTTGAGTAACTTATCCGGATAGCTCCTAGCTTCAAATCGTTGCATCATCTCAGTGAGTTGCTCTTCTCTTTTTTCTTTTTCAGAATTATTTCTCACCACCCGGAGCAGTTGAGATTTAGGCAATGCTCTCTTCAACGGGGGAGGGTGACAACTAGTGTAATGTAGCAAGGAGTTTCTATCCGTCTCCTTTCTATATAAGGTGGACTGAATCCTACCATTGCTGATGTATAGTCTTACATCTAAGAAGTCGATCTGTCTTTTGCTGGTAGTCATTTTGAATTTCAATGCCAAATTGGCTCCATTAAGCTCCTGAAACCATTCATCCAGACTAGCTGCTGTCCCAGACCAGATCAGGAACAGGTCATCTATATATCGCTTAAAAAAGCGAATATTCTTGACCTTGAATAACTCTGTTCCAAATTCCTCAAAGTGGGCCATGAATAAATTGGCGTACGATGGGGCCATATTAGACCCCATCGCCGTACCCTTCAACTGTAAAAAGAAGGATTGTTCAAAGCGAAAGTAATTAGTGGTTAAACAAAATTCCAATAATTGCCCAATTATCTCAGGAGGAGGTCCAATGTATGGAAATCTGCATAGATGAAATAAAACAGCTAGTAACCCCTCATCATGAGGGATTACAGTATATAAGCTGGTCACGTCTAGTGTGACCAGCCATATATCATCATCAACCTCCCCAAATTGCTTGAGCATCTCCAATAGTGCCATGGAGTCCCTCAAATATGATGTTGTATGGTATACCAGCGGTTGCAGGAATCTGTCCACTAAAGTGGCTATTGGCTGTTGTAAGGACCCTATTGATGATACAATGGGCCTTCCAGGAGGAGGTAAGATCCCCTTATGTATTTTGGGGAGAGTGTACAGGACTGGGGTTCTCGGGTATGGGACCACCAGATAAAGAAAGGTGTCTTTGTTGATGAAGCCTTGTTCATAAATCAATTTGATGTACGTGTCAAGTTGTTTCTTAAAAGTCTGTGTGGGGTCATGTGGAAGCGGTCTGTACGTGTCACCATCCGCAAGCTGTGATATAATTTCTGTCCTATAGTCCTTATAGTTGAGAATAACCACTGCCCCACCTTTGTCAGCTTCACGTATGATCAAATCTTTATTCTCAGCAAGATTTTTTAAAGTTTTCCAATCATCATTCGAAAAATTATTAAACGTCTCCTTCTGCTGTAGTGATAATGAGTGATTCACATCCTCCTGTAGTCATTGCGTAAAGGTGTTTATACTAGCGTTACCAAAATGAGGAGTATAAGTAGATTTTTTCTTTAATTGACTCTGGTCAGTATCAGATTCTCCGAATTTTTCTTTTAAGGATAGTAATCTCTGAAATTTCTTGGTATCAATGTAAAAGTCAAAAGGGTCAGTTCTGGAAGTTGGAACAAAGGTTAGTCCCTTATTTAATATCTTAATTTCAGAGTCATTGAGGGGGTAATCACTCAGATTAACTACTATGTTATTATTCCTCATTATTTCTGTATTGGTGGTTTTCCTCTTATACCCCCCTCTCCTGATCCTCTCCCTCTTCCTCTTCCCCTGTAGTTTTTTGAACGTGTTGTTACCCCTTTAGGGTGTTGTATCTCTTGAGAGGGATTTTGTACTTGTTCTGTATCAGAGCCTGAACCAGATCCTGAACTTTCAATAGTAGTTAAATCCTGGGATTTATAATAGCGTGGTCGTCTCCTCCTGGCAATGTGTTGTCTTTGTCTTTCGCTGGCAGACAATTGCCATAAATAGACACGTTTGTCTCTGTAGTCGCTGATAACAGCTTCCAATTTCTTGTTTTTAAATTGTATCAAGTCAGTTTCATACTTGTCAATTTTATTCTGTAATTTGTTCAACCAATCTTCCGTCTGATCCATCTGTAGTCTGGGTAAGTTGGGTGCTTCATAGGCAATAATCTCTGCTTTAATGATTTGTAATAATCTACCCACTTCCTGTATAACTAATAGTACCAGGTCTAGTGAGCATTTGTTTTCAATGCTGCACCACCTCTCACAAAACACAGGATTGTTTCTTCCCAAAGTGGGCACATTTCTAATATGAAAACCCCTTGGGATAAAGCCTCTACGATAATATTCAGAGAGGTATGCCCCATGTAGGGTCAAATCTTTCTCCTTTTGTTTTAGCTTTAGTAGGTGGGTATAGATATAAGCTGGTTTGTCCAGTACTGGTCTTAATGTTATCTTATCAAATAAGATCCCCTCTGCATCCCCTTCCGTAAACTGGAAGGTATTAGCTCCAGGTATAGTATCAATATCACCAATGTCCTCCGCAATTGTAGATGTAGTAGCAGTAGTCATACTGTGTCAAAAGATCCCCAAACAGAATTGTAAGTCCCACACAGCAAGGAAATAATATCCAAACAATTTGTGATCGGGTGCAAGCAAAACAGTCAATACGTATACAGGCAAAGTGCACTCCAGATCCTCCTTACACAACAGCTTCGGGTGCTAGCAAAAGCAAAGTACAGCCAAGAACAAAAAGCACTCCAGAAGTCTTGTTAACTTATCACCTTTAATAGTGAACGTTTTCGGGCTACAAACAGCCCGTCCTCAAACTTACAAGGTTAACAAACACTTACCACCCCACTGTGTTATAAACCGCCACCAAGACCAAGTGCGCCACGCTCTCCGCGGTGGATGCGCCGCCCCTAGCGAGTGACGTCATCGCCCGCGGCAACGTGGAAAAACTAAAAAGGGCAAAAGACAACAGTAAGTTTATGCGGACATCGAGATAAACAAATTCTAAGCACTATAATAGTCCAGCAATATGTATTTACAGAAGGCAAACAAGTAGATATAAAACAAATGTAGATATAAAACAAATGTATAAAGACAGAACCAGCGGTTGTCTTTATACAGCTTGCGGATGGTGACACGTACAGACCGCTTCCACATGACCCCACACAGACTTTTAAGAAACAACTTGACACGTACATCAAATTGATTTATGAACAAGGCTTCATCAACAAAGACACCTTTCTTTATCTGGTGGTCCCATACCCGAGAACCCCAGTCCTGTACACTCTCCCCAAAATACATAAGGGGATCTTACCTCCTCTTGAAAGGCCCATTGTATCATCAATAGGGTCCTTACAACAGCCAATAGCCACTTTAGTGGACAGATTCCTGCAATCGCTGGTATACCATACACCATCATATTTGAGGGACTCCATGGCACTATTGGAGATGCTCAAGCAATTTGGGGAGGTTGATGATGATATATGGCTGGTCACACTAGACATGACCAGCTTATATACTGGAATCCCTCATGATGAGGGGTTACTAGCTGTTTTATTTCATCTATGCAGATTTCCATACATTGGACCTCCTCCTGAGATAATTGGGCAATTATTGGAATTTTGTTTAACCACTAATTACTTTCGCTTTGAACAATCCTTCTTTTTACAGTTGAAGGGTACGGCGATGGGGTCTAATATGGCCCCATCGTACACCAATTTATTCATGGCCCACTTTGAGGAATTTGGAACAGAGTTATTCAAGGTCAAGAATATTCGCTTTTTTAAGCGATATATAGATGACCTGTTCCTGATCTGGTCTGGGACAGCAGCTAGTCTGGATGAATGGTTTCAGGAGCTTAATGGAGCCAATTTGGCATTGAAATTCAAAATGACTACAAGCAAAAGACAGATCGACTTCTTAGATGTAAGACTATACATCAGCAATGGTAGGATTCAGTCCACCTTATATAGAAAGGAGACGGATAGAAACTCCTTGCTACATTACACTAGTTGTCACCCTTCCCCGTTGAAGAGAGCATTGCCTAAATCTCAACTGCTCCGGGTGGTGAGAAATAATTCTGAAAAAGAAAAAAGAGAAGAGCAACTCACTGAGATGATGCAACGATTTGAAGCTAGGAGCTATCCGGATAAGTTACTCAAGGAACAACGTGTCCAGGTATGTCAGGAGAGTGCATGTACAACTAAGCAGGTGGACAACAGGATGACATTTATCACAACATTCACTGGTGATAAAGGCCCCTTAAGGGACATACTAAACAAACATTGGGACATTATTAAGACAGACAGATCATTACCTTTGTATAAGGCTGATCCCCCAAGAGTGGGTTTCAAGAGATCTAGGTCTCTACGGGACTGGCTTATTAAAACTGACCCTATGCACAGCTACAAGTCTTCAACATGGCTGGATATTAAAAAACCTGGGGTGTTCCGATGTCTAGGTTGTACAACCTGTGGGGGGTTAATCACTGGATCAAGCTTTACCCATCCACATAAACGAAAAATGTATAAACACAAATTCCGCCTGACATGCACTACCACGTATATAGTGTATCTCTTGCACTGTATATGTGGGCTTTACTATGTAGGAAAAACTTGTGATGACTTACGCACCCGGATGGCAAACCACAGATCTGCAATCAAGTTGGCACTCAACAAGGGTACTTCTGAGCAACCAGTGGCCAGACATTTTCAGGAGCATCATCACAGCATCATGGATCTGAAGTATACGATCATAGACCATGTACCACCACTACCCAGAGGGGGTGATAGAAACCGATTACTTCTACAAAGAGAAGCGAAATGGACTTTCGAATTAAACACACTGGTACCTTATGGTCTAAATACACAGCTGGATTGGCAGGTGTTTCTATGACCCGTTCCCAGAGCTGGAGGATGTATTCATGGGGAGTCCATAGAAATTCTTCATTTCTGTTAATTAATGAGAGCCATGATTTATTTATATTTAGAAATAAATAACATTTGCTTTTTCTTCTCTGTCTTTTCGGGAATGTGACTCTACTCTACATAATAATGTTTAACACATGTGTTTATTATAAAATTATTTACCAGATTGGTATACTTATTTGTACTGTGGAGCCCCATAGTCGCTTATACAGCAAGTTGACTGGTAGCCTGATTGTTTATCTGTTACTATGACAACCGCTGGTTCTGTCTTTATACATTTGTTTTATATCTACATTTGTTTTATATCTACTTGTTTGCCTTCTGTAAATACATATTGCTGGACTATTATAGTGCTTAGAATTTGTTTATCTCGATGTCCGCATAAACTTACTGTTGTCTTTTGCCCTTTTTAGTTTTTCCACGTTGCCGCGGGCGATGACGTCACTCGCTAGGGGCGGCGCATCCACCGCGGAGAGCGTGGCGCACTTGGTCTTGGTGGCGGTTTATAACACAGTGGGGTGGTAAGTGTTTGTTAACCTTGTAAGTTTGAGGACGGGCTGTTTGTAGCCCGAAAACGTTCAATATTAAAGGTGATAAGTTAACAAGACTTCTGGAGTGCTTTTTGTTCTTGGCTGTACTTTGCTTTTGCTAGCACCCGAAGCTGTTGTGTAAGGAGGATCTGGAGTGCACTTTGCCTGTATATATATATATATATATATATATATATATATACACATACACACAAACATACACATACTGTATGTATTGTGCTGTTGTGCCATGCCTCCTACAAACTACCCCTGCACTGGGAGTAAAAAACAAGCAAAGTTTAAAAAATATGTCACACTGTTGTCAGTCTGCCGTGGCACACCTGAGGATCTCTCACGGCACACTAATGTGCCATGGCACACTGGTTGAAAAACACTGCTCTAGTTTATCTTGTTGATCCTTAAAGGGACCTACCAAAAATAATTTATTTAAAAAAATCATATATGTAAGACAATTGTAAATGACTTTAAGATTAACATCTCCAATGTAATCTTATTATTTGTCTTTATATATTTTTCTCTTAGCTTTATCATTGCATGATTATGATTAGCATAGTAATTGTTTTATATATGTATATATAGATTGTTATTTGTGTATATATGTATATTTCAATTTTCACATCCATGTGTGTATTTAGAAACTCTGCATGAATTGATGCACCTTTAACAAATGATCTGAGGATTGATACAATGATATAATCCCTGTAAAGTGTTCATTTTATTGAAATAGTATTGTCTATGTGTATCCTCTTTTTAAAAACAAAATCATGTCCCTTTAAGTGATGGTGAGCACAATTGTTAATGAATGTATTTCCATTTCTAAAGCGTTTTTGTCCTTTTTACATGAACAAGGACATATAATCTTATTAATAAACAATCTTATTGTAATGTTGACAGCACATGTATTTCATTTTTAATTCTATCTTATTGTAAAAGTGTAACCAAATAAATCTCTGTGTGTAATGCAAATATTTTAGATGATGAATATTTTTTAACAAATATGTTAACAAAATACTTCTCCTCCCATATATGGCTATAGGTAGGCTGACCATATTTAAACTTGAATAAATGACACGTTTAATCAATCCATGTATAATTATTGTTATTCCAAAACAATCAAAACATATCTTAAAACATCAATGGCATATGTATTTCTCATGTGTATCTTTTAAATGTTAAAGATATACACCATAGCTATAGTTCAAGGGACAGTCAAGTCTGAAAAGATGATTCATGATTTCGTGACATTCCTAGATAGCAATCTAGACACATACTAGTTCCTAAAATATAAATACGTTTCTTAGTGATATGCCAAGCTGTCAACTGAGTCCTTGTATTGGCTGCGGTTTTTCAGCGATCTCGGATGCGCCATGTTGCTTAGGACGTCACCTGACAGGCTGTCCAATGATTCCTTGTATTGACTGACGTTCTTACGTGATCATGAATGTGCCTTTTATTGGATGGCGTTTTGACGCGATCAAGGATGCACCTTTTTTTTTGGGCGTTCTTACGTGATCAAGAATGTGCCTTTTATTGGATGGCGTTCTTACGTGATCAAGGAAGCGCCATGTTAAGACGTCACATGCAAAGGTAAAAAAACGTCTGATTGGATTACGTAGTCCCGCAATATTTGTTTGTGCACGTTAAACACGTTTGTGACTGCAGCCAATTTTAAAAACCTTGCGAATATGTATTATTTGCATCATGTTACATTGTTGACCCATAGCTGATAAAGACCACCACATTCTCTTTTGCTGGATGTCTGGTTGAATAAACGAACGAAAGCAAAATGTTTTCATGCATATGATATTTCGAGGCAAGTGCAAATCTCTATAGTCCATGTTGTTTAATATGTTTGTCAAAAATATGTTCCTTTTTCAGAAAAATGACTGTTGTGTTTAATGTTAAAGATATCTAATTAATAAATATGCGCTATTGTGTTAGAATAAAGTAATCAATATGCATTTAGCTTTATCATATGCTAAATATATGATGCCGACTTCTTCTAAATGTAATTTCGTTGTATATTTTATTAAAGGTTCATTAGACACTCACATTATAAATGAAATCTTTTAATTTGGTCTCTAGTTAGATAGTCCATTGTTTAACAAATACACGTTTCATTTTGCTTCTGTTCAAATAAAATGTAATTAATTATCAGACTCCTCGCCAAGCCTCTCAGTTTCATGTGAGTACCATCTCCAGCTTTCTCCTGTTTTGTGTATGATGGTGTATTGTCTTGTTTTACGGTTGTAATGGGGGTTCATCTATATTTTCAATAGAGCTAACCCGATTTTCTTTGAAAGTGTTTGAAGCTTTGTAATATTGATATCAGTATATGTTAATCTTGTTGTTTGTAGTAGTGTCTATTAGATACAGTTCTGTTAAAAATATAGTATACTGTCCCTTTAATGCAAATGTTGATTTTTGTATCATGTATGAGTTCCACATTGTTTAATCTTCAAATATATTATTGTTAGCATATTTTCACCCCCCACTCCTAAAAGGACTTTAAACCATATTCATTGTTAAAACAAATGTCTTTCTAAAAAAAAATTAACACAATAATGTCTCTTTAAGAAAATAGACTTTATTTAACACGTCAATATAAATCTGATTTCAATATTTATTGTTTGAACAAGTACATGTAGATATACCAACAAGCTTCAAATATATGTTAGCATATGTAATTTTGTTAAAGGGACAGTTTAGAAAACAAATAATGTTTTGCATTATTCTAAAAGTCAATTTTGTAATATCAATGATATCAAATGTTTCTCACCAATTAATCATTTGTCTGTGTTTATTTAAATTTGCTAGCTAAACCTATGAGGTTCGTGTGCTCATTTCTTCGAGCTTGAAGAGTGCATGTAATCATTATACAATTTGACCACTAGAGGGCATTTGGATAGCATTTGTATATGTAAAACCTTGTGCTCATACAGCATATTATTTACCATGTATTGATCATTGATATCTAAAATGTTGTTATGTCAGAACAACAAATAAGTGGTCATTTTTCATAGTCATAGATACAAGGTTAAGCACATAAGTCACACGTATTTCTCCATGTTTTGTTGTTTCCAACTTGATAATGCGTAATACAGTGTTTTCTTTGTAATCAATAATTTTCTGACTGTCCCTTTAAGCTGTGTTATTGGCATTCAAACAGTAATATGCCATCATGGATAATTGTAATGGTAATTTTGTTTGCGATTCGGGAAACAGTTTGGACATCACATCACAGAAACCAATCAATATCATGAACAAGGATAGGTATGTGATGATGTGGTTTTCACACACTTATAACCCACACTCTGCAAACAATCTGCCTCCATGGACCCGGTCCCATAGAAGTAGATTATATACAGAGTGTGGTCCACAAGTGTATGAAAACCACATCATCACATGATGAAAATAAATACTTACTTCCTCTTCCTTCCCCTCTTCCCACGGGGCTGAGGCTCTGGGAGGGGCAACTGCAGACTCCGAAGAGTTCTCCTTGGAGATGTTGTGGGAAGAGTGGAAGGAAGAGTACTGGGACGACCAAGATGAGGAGGAGAAGATGGCTGAGGAGGAGAAGATGGCTGAGGAGGAGAAGATGGCTGAGGAGGAGAAGATGGCTGAAGAGGAGGAGATGGCTGAAGAGGAGGAGATGGCTGAAGAGGAGGAGATGGCTGAAGAGGAGTAGATGGGCCGACAGGAGGAGATGGGCCAGCAGCAGGAGGCCCAGCAGCAAGAGGCCCAGCAGCAGGAGGCCCAGCAGCAGGAGGCCCAGCAGCAGGAGGCGGACCAGGAGGCAGACCAGCATGCGCCTCCCGGAAAAAATTGAACATCTCTTGGTGCTGTTTAATGATTCTGTTTTGGCCTTGTTCGATTCTATTAAGTATGCTTATTATTTGGTTTTGGCCTTCAATTATTTGATTTTGTCCATCAATAATTCGAGTTCGGCCTTCGATATTTTGTATCCGGGAGTTACGCATCTGGTCTATGTAGTCCAGTAGAACCCGCACCTCCGCTATTTCCTCTTGTTGTGCTTGGCGGGGTACCCGTGCACGGCTGGGTGTCCGTACACGGCGGTGTGTGGGTCCTTGAGGGTCCTCTGGTTCCGCGGGCTCCTCCTCTGCTTCCGGGGCCTCTTCATCAGCTTCTGTGCGCTCTTCGTCACGGGGGGCCTCTTCCCTCCGAAGTGGAAATTCCTCCCCACCACTCTCATCCCGGGGAGATGGATGAGGCTGTGTTTCTTGTGCTGCCTCCTCCCCAGACTCTGTATATTTAAAAAAAAAAAAAATGTATATATTAGCATATTTGCAAATCAAGCTTTAAATGACTTAGCTTACGATACAATTACAAATGCAGAATCATTAATCCACTTTGAAATCTAACAATCAATACGATTTCCGCATTTTCTAAACCGTGTTTGTGATATCTCTGGTCAATCTAAATGTTTTCGCGTTTGTTTTCAGTCTGTTTAAATGCACACCTAACCTATAGCCTAGATACTGATGTAACCGCAAAGTAATTGTGAATGCGTGTAAACAACGTTATAGCATTAATCTGATCCTTAAAGGGACATGAAACACAATGTTTTATCTTTCATGATTTAGAAGCATACATTTATAATCAACTTTCTAATGTACTTTTCTTATCTAATTAGCTTCATTCTCTGGATATTCTTTGCTGAAAAGCATATCTAAATATGCTTATAAGATGCTGATTGTTAGCTGAATCTAGCTGCCTCCTGTGATTGTTTCACTGTGTGCATGGCTATTTCTTCATTAAAATACATCTCAAGAATGATTCAAATTAGGTAATATAAGTACATTTGAATGTTTTGTCAAATTGTATTCGCTACCTCAATCATGAAAGTAAAGGTTTGCGTATAGTGTCCCTTGAAATACATTCGTATGTGAATTTATTGTTCAATGAGCTTACCGTCAGATGAGAGTGGCAGGTTCCCGGTATCAATTCCTCCGATACCGACTATATCCACCTCAGAGATGCTGGGCCGCAAAATTTCCTCCCATCGGCAGTACTCTATTTCCAGGGCAGGTCCGCCACCGGTTTCTGCGGCATGTCGGGCCTCCAGGCTTAACTTTTTCTTGAGATCCATCTTACAGTCCCGGTAGCGATGTTTTATCGAATCCAGATCTCTGTTCCGGCCACCCACTGCATTGACTGCATTTCTTATCTCATTCCAGAGCCTCCTCTTGTCAGTCGGGGTAGTCTTCTGGTGCTGCAGCCTCCTATACCTGGCCATATAGGCCTCTACGAGGGCCTCCTTCTCCTCCATCGAAAACCTAGCCTCCCTAGTCGCCTTGGCCTTCCCCTGTGACGATGCCCTCTGTTTCCCGGACTGTGAAGCCCTACTCTGTCCGCCACTGGGCCCAGCCACTTGTTCATCTTGAACCAAGTGGCTGGGTCCACCCACCGCTTCCACCCCCGCTTCCTGCCCCCCTTCCTGCCCTGTTCCTCTCCCCCTCCCTCTCCTCCCCCCTCTACCTCTCCCCTGCTTGGCCTCCATCTGTTCCCTAAACTAAACCCCAAATAATCAAACAAAAAGTGAGTGTGATGAAATGAAAGGGGGTCAAAATAAAGAACTAAAAAGAACTAAAAAAAGTGCTGAAAGTGTGAGAGGGATGTAAAAAAACAAAGAGGGTAAGGAGTATTTAAATAAACCAAAAGAAGAAGAAGACAAAAAGGAGGATATGTAAACTAAATGTAACTAGGGGATGGGTATGGGATGGGTATGGGGTATGGGATAAGAGTAAATGGGATTACAGGGAATGGGACTACAGGGAATGGGGTATGGAGTGTAGTATGAGGGGGTAGGGGGTATGGAGTGTATTTAGTGTTATTGATAAGTGTATGTATGTATTGAATGTGTTTGCGTGTAAATGTGTTACGTGTACAGAAAAATCACTCGCTCGCTAACTCACACTACTACTAATTCTCACTAACACACTACTACTAATTCTCACTAACAAACACTCCCACTAACTCTCACTAACTACCACTAACTCACGCTCCCACTAACAACTCTCACTAACAACTCCCACTCCCACTAACTCACTCACGCTCCCACTAACAGACTCTCTCCCACTCCCACTAACTCCCACTAACTCACTCACGATAACACTAACAACTGACTCTCTCACGCTAACACTAACTCACTCACAATAATGCACCAACTCTCTAATCTTAAACCTCCAATCTCCAAAGACCCACCAGCAACACAGTCAAAGAAGTCCTGCTTGTGTGGTGCTTATATACCCTGTGTAAATGTTTAATGATGTACCAATTTCCGTTGTAAATTGTGTTCAGGTGTGCTTTATTAGCAATTAATATTAGTGCAATGTGTATTAGTTGTGTGAATTTGCGCATGCTCATTTTGAGTTAGTATTTGTGGAATGTGTAGAATGCGATGATGTCATAGTGGTCGTTTTCTCTAACATTGTCCAATAGTATTCTTTTTAAATGTGAATTTGCGATGGTGTGTTATTAGTGAAGTGTTGTATATGTATGTTTGTCCTAATATATAGTGATATTGAATGCGATTATTTTTCTAGTGTATGTATATATTTTTTATTCCTTGTTGTTATTTTGCGAATTTCTGCATCTTAAAGTATATGCGTATTCCCCGTATTAAATTTTATTAAAAATCCCCCCGTTTGTGAATGTGTAATGCTTGTGTGCTTTGTTGATTGATTGTTCTTGTGACATTTGCGGCGTGTTATTGTTGTGCATGATGTGGTATGCGTCATATGACCGAGCTGTGCGTATTTCTCGCGAGATCGAGTGTTAGGTGAAAAAAGCTATTTTTTTGCATTTCCATTGATCTCTATGGGAGACTGTCTAACGCGGGCATTATTCCGCGTGTGACATACACGCGTTAGGAGCATCGTTAGATGGTCTTTTTTGTACTCTAAATACCGGAGTCAAACAATGCCGTGCGTTAGACATAAAACACGCGTGGCGTTAGCAACCCATCTACCGCCGAACTCCAAATCTAGCCGTTAGAAATTAGCATATGAGCCTACCTAGGTTTAGCTTTAAACTAAGATAACCAAGAGAACAAAGCAAAATTGGTGATAAAAGTAAATTGGAAAGTTGTTTAAAATCACATGCCATATCTGAATCATGAAAGTTTATTTTGGACTAAACTGTCCCTTTAAGTCAGTTTTTACCTTGAGAACATTGTGTCTCGCAAAGGAGTGTTCCCTGATTTTAAAGGGATATGAAACCCAACATTTTTCTTTTAAGATTCAGATATAGAGCATGAAATTTTAAACAACGTTCTAATTTACTTCTATCAATTTTTCTTTGTTCTCTTGGTATCTTTTCTTGAAAAGCAGAGATGTAAGCTTAGATGCTGGCCTATTTCTGGAGCACTATATAGCAGCAGTTTTGCAGAATGTTATCCATTCACAAGAGCACTACATGGAAGCACTATTTCCTGTTATGTAGACTAGTGCTCGAGATACCTCTCTTCAACACAGAAAATAATTGGAACAAGGCAAATGGTATGCTCTATCTGAATCACAAAATATTTTTTGGGGTTTCAAAGCCCTTTAAGTATGTGAAGGCAATGCATACATTATAATAAGGCTCACAAAAAAAAACTTGTAGCGGGCATAAATGTGTTTGTGTGTGTGTGTGTATATATATATATATATATATATATATATATATATATACAGTATATATATATATATATATATACTGTATCTATACAAATATATATTATATATACCGGTATATATATATATATATAGAATATGCAAAAAAATAAGCACTCGCTGTACTTCGGACGTCAGTGACAAACCAAATATTTATTGTGACGTTTCAGGACAACAAACCTTCTTCTGACAAACATCAAGTGCAAAACCAAAACATTTATAGGCCTGTATGACCCTCCCAATCAGGGCTACCACTCCAGGAAAGCCGTGTGCAAAGAAACAGCAGCCGTGTGCAAAGTGTTGTGATCGTCTCCAATTGTATCAGTATCTGTAATATATCGTAAATGTAATAAAAACAAATGTATATTCCCCCTGGGTTGATAAACTGACTCAAATATTGTACGGAAAACTCTGATTGTTATTATTATGTTTCAACTGATCATTCTACATTCCACTCACATGGTTATCACAACAAACATCCTCATAGGTTCTGACATATTCCTCCCACTTCCAGGATTGGTCAGTCAGTGTGAACCCATCACGCCCCCATTCTTTTGCTCGGAGCGGCGGTGTCCTATACCTCTATTGCAGCCGTAGCCTTCTTAACTATATATACATCAAGATCCATGTACACAAGCCACAAATGTAGCTATCACAACTTCCCAACTACCTACTTCATCAAACACTATCACAACAACGCACCATATTACAATCTGCATGAGGCGATCACGCCCCCTCTCAAAGCTAGCAACCAATCGGGCAAACAAAAATCCCTAGGCACACCGCTATAGCAACCGTTATCAACCAACTAATGTGTATCGGCCAGATCTATATTTTAACTACCCGTGTATACCTAAAAATCAAATAAGAAACATAAATATCAATAACCAGCTTATAGCAGTGATATAACGTAACCACCACTAAACTGAAATTAATCCTAAAGCCAAGAAACGTCTCTGTATATCATCAGTGTAGGGCCCAATCAATAGGCTATCAAAAATAAATAAACATATACGTGATGTGAATCTACTAACTAAAAAGGACATTTTATGTCCGCCATCAATCCTAAATGCTATACATCATCCACCAAGTGACATCTATTTCCCAACCACTCATGTCATAACATAATATCAATAACGTCCACCCTAGATGGACAGAATGAGAATACATACATCCATCTAACTCTATCACACCAAAAAATCAGAACACACCTTAAGCTATTATCATACACATCTCAAGGTGCAGTGTGTCACATGTTCACAGTAAACATAACTCTAAAGAGAAGTTCAACAGAAATCGTGTTCACCATCTGAGTTATGAATCCATACCAAAAAACTACACGATTCACATCACACACTATAATAGTGCGTAAAGACCACAAGGTACTAATCGCAAGAATGAAATGTATGTTATTAAATATACATGTGTGTAATGAGCATCCTAAAGGAGACAGAAATCATCCTACAGAGGGGAATATCATAATACAAGTGTCGTGCAAGTGTAATCAATAAGTGAAAAACATATGTATAAAAGAACGTGTATAAACATAGATAAAAAGCTCATATCACATAAAACATAAAATACCACCATCAAAATACAAAATTCTAATAGTACATCACTTATATAGGTGGTTAGGGTAAATCCTATATACAACTTGAAAAATTAGTTCAAAGATCTAACTAGGGACAAAACTAATGTAACCATTATGTGCAACTCTGCTAAACTACTAGGCGAAGGGTTAGATGAATCAAAGGACTTTCATTATTTACAAGTAAGTGTCACACCTACATAGGCAGATGAGTTCTCATACTAAATATTATGGGCAAATGGACTCTCAAAAAATTTGGAAATATAGTAATGGTTCATCTATGCTCACAAGAAGCACTGCCAGCCAGTCTGGACATTAAGACCCCTTGGAGCAAGGGTACCCAGATCATGTATCCATCTCGCCTCTTTTTGTAGAAGTATTTTCGCTCTGTTTCCTCCCCTTCTTGGGATCGGTACATGATCAATAATCCTGAAATGTAGATCTCTAACAGTATGACCAGCCTCCAAAAAATGGCAGGCTACTGGCTGTTCAGATTTGCCCATCTTGAGGGCTGTCATCCTCACTCTAGCATCGTCATTCGTCTTGCCTGTGTAGAATATTCCACAAGGTCAATTGAGGAGATAGATGATATACTGTGTAGTACAGGTCAAGAAGAATTTGATTTGATATTTCTTCTTACGGTCAGGATGTTGGAAACTCGTGCCAGTGTGCATACTGTTACACGTAACGCAACTAGTGCATTTGAAGCATCCAATTTTCTTCCTTAGCCAAGATTCCTTATCATTCTTCTGGGTTATATCTGTTTTCATAAAAATATCCCTCAGGCTCCTCCCTCTGCGATATGCAAGCCGGGGCGCTGTCCATTGGGTGAATGGTAATGTTGGATCTGACTGAATCAATTTCCATTCATCTTTTATTGCTTTTGCGATATGATGTTGTTCCGGGCTGTAGGAAGTAATGAATGTGAGATGTGGGACCCCCTTTAGTTTTTGAGTATTTTGTACCTCTTGTAGCTGTAATTAGTGATGTTGAGAACAGTTCACCGGAGAACAGTTCCCGGCGATCTTAGCTTGTTCGCATTCGCCGCGGCGGGAGAACATATGCAATGTTCAATCCGCCCCCTATTCGACATCATTGAGTAAACTTTGACCCTGTATCTCACAGTCTGCAGACACATTTCAGCCAATCAGCAGCAGACACTCCCTCCCAGACCCTCCCAGCTCCTGGGCAGCAGCCATTTTAGATTCATTCTGATCCTGCATTCTTAGTGAGAGGAGTGATAGTGCTGCTGATGATGATTTTTTAGGGAAATTGATAGCTAGGCTAGTGTATTCAGTGTCCTCTACAGTCCTGAAGGACTCATCTGATCTCTGTTGTAAGGACAGTACCCCAAAAAGCCCTTTTTAGGGCTAGAACTTCAGTGGGTTTTTTTTGTAATCTAATTGCATTTGCCTGCCTCTCAGCCTGTGTGTGAGGCTCACAGCATATACTGTACCTACTTGCTCACTGCCATCACTCATATCTGGTGTAACATTAGTGTAAATTTAAAAAAAAAAAAACTTTTACATCAGTTTGCTAGTGTAATCTAATTTCAGTTGCCAGCAGGCCTGTGTATCAGGCTCACAACATATACTGTGCCTAATTGCTCTGTGCCACCACTCATATCTGGTGTAACATTAGTGTATTTTTTTAAAAAAAAAACCTTTACATCAGTCTGCTAGTGTAATCTAATTTCAGTTGCCAGGCCAGCCTGCCACTAGTGCCAGCCTCAGTGCCACCACTCATATCTGGTTTAACATTAGTGTAAATTTTTTTAAAAAAAAAACTTTTACATCAGTCTGCTAGTGTTATTTAATTTTAGTTGCCAGGCCAGCCTGCAACTAGTGCCAGCCTGTGTGTCAGGCTCACAACATATACTGTGCCTACGTCCATCCTCAGTGCCACCACTCATATCTGTTGTAGCATTAGTGTAAAAAAATTGTAAAAAAACTTTTACATCAGTCTGCTAGTGTAATTTAATTTTAGTTGCCAGGCCAGCCTGCCACTAGTGCCAACCTGTGTGTCAGGCTTACAGCATATACTGTACCTACTTCCATCCTCAGTGCCACCACTCATATCTGTTGTAACATTAGTGTAATTTTTTTTAAAAAAACTTTTACATCAGTCTGCTAGTGTTATTTAATTTTAGTTGCCAGGCCAGCCTGCCACTAGTGCCAGCCTGTGTGTCAGGCTCACAGCATATACTGTGCCTACTTCCTCAGTGCCACCACTCATATCTGTTGTAACATTAGTGTAACTTTTTTTAAAAAAAAAACGTTTACATCAGTCAAGGCATCCAACCTTGTGCAAATGGGGTCTTTCATGCTGTCGTGCCTGTTGAGGGACACTCGTATAAAAAAGCTGAAGGAGAACGAACTGTACTAGGTGTCCACGCTACTAGACCCCCGGTATAAGCATAAAGTGACTGAAATGTTACCAAATTCCCTCTAGTCGGAAAGGATGGAGCAGTTCAAAAATAAATTAAAAAGTATGCTTTACACAGCGTATAATGGTGATGTCACAGCACAATGGGAATCTAACAGGGGAAGAGATGAAAGTAATCCTCCTCCTCCCACGACCACGCCGGCAAGGACAGGACGCTTTCCAGACGTGTTGTTGATGGAGGACATGCAGAGCTTTTTAACTCCTATGCATAGCCACAGCCCTTCGGGATCCAGCCTCAGAGAACGACTCAACCGACAGGTAGCAGACTACCTCGCATTAACTGTGGATCTCGACACTCTGAGGAGCGATGGACCCCTTGACTACTTGGTGTGCAGGCTTGACCTGTGGCCTGAGCTATCCCAATTTGCAATTGAACTTCTGGCCTGCCCCGCTTCAAGTGTCCTGTCAGAAAGGACCTTCAGTGCAGCAGGAGGTATTGTCACTGAGAAGAGAAGTCGCCTAGGTCAAAAAAGTCTTGATTATCTCACCTTTATTAAAATGAATGAGGGATGGATCCCGAAGGGACTGACATTGGGCGATACATTCGAGGAAAAAAGGCCTGATGAGATGAGCTGCCTTGGGCTAGAAATGGTACACACGCTGCTGTATTTTATCTTCGAATGCCGGATGACTTGCGTGACTTATCCGCCAACAACTAGGGTTCAAGCCGCAATGTTTTAGGGCACTTTCTAACTGTCAAACAAACATAAATTTTTCTGGCCGCTGCTACAGCAGCAGCTGCAACAATACCTAGTTTTTCTGGCCTCTGGTGCTGCACTGTGGCTTCAAAACCCAAACCAAAAAAAAGGCACATAACAGGGATTAAACTGCTAAGAATAGTACTACTTAACACACCACTCATATCTTGTGGCACAGTATATTGCACGCGCAGTGCCCCAAATTTGAAGTAGGAGGACCGACCAAGCATCTTTTTCCATCTCCCGGTTCCTAAAAATTATCTACGGGTTCCTAAAAACGATGCCATACCTGTACTCGATTGTGCAAAAGGAAGTCATGGCATATGGGGTCTTTCATGCTGTCGTGCCTGTTGAGGGTCGGGGACCCTCATATAAAAAGGCTGAAGGAGAACAACCTGTACTGGGTGTCCAAGCATCTTTTTCCATCTCCCGGTTCCTAAAAAATATCTCTGGGTTCCTAAAATCGATGCCATACCTGTACTCGATTGTGCAAAAGGAAGTCATGGCATATGGGGTCTTTCATGCTGTTGTGCCTGTTGAAGGTCAGGGACCCTCATATAAAAAGGCTGAAGGAGAACGACATGTACTGGGTGTCCAAGCATCTTTTTCCATCTCCCGGTTCCTAAAAATTATCTCCGGGTTCCTAAAATCGATGCCATACCTGTACTCGATTGTGCAAAAGGAAGTCATGGCATATTGGGTCTTTCATGCTGTCGTGCATGTTGAGGGTCGGGAACCCTCGTATAAAAAGGCTGAAGGAGAACGACCTGTACTGGGTGTCCAAGCATCTTTTTCCATCTCCCGGTTCCTAAAATACATGCCATATACACGTCCCCTGATAGGGGACACCGCAGTGGAAGGTACCCGGCCACAATTTCTTTGCACAAAAGGCAATCCCGGACCCCAACCTGTACTCGATTGTGCAAAAGGAAGTAACCTTACCATGGGTCCCAGACCGCACGTCTTTGTAATTCTCTGTCTGGGAAATTATATCTATCAAATCTATCTATTCATCTATCAAATCTATCTAACTATCAATCGTATCTATCAAATGTATATTGCATCTATTGATCTATGTAATTCGTATCTATCATATGTATATTGCATCTATTGATCTATGTAATTCGTATCTATCAAATGTATATTGCATCTATTGATCTATGTAATTTGTATCTATCAAATGTATATTGCATCTATTGATCTATGTAATTCGTATCTATCAAATGTATATTGCATCTTTTGATCTATGGAATTCGTATCTATCAAATGTATATTGCATCTATTGATCAATGTAATTCGTATCTATCAAATGTATATTGCATCTATTGATCTATGTAATTCGTATCTATCAAATGTATATTGCATCTATTGATCTATGTTATTCGTATCTATCAAATGTATATTGCATCTTTTGATCTATGGAATTCGTATCTATCAAATGTATATTGCATCTATTGATCAATGTAATTCGTATCTATCAAATGTATATTGCATCTATTGATCTATGTAATTTGTATCTATCAAATGTATATTGCATCTATTGATCTATGTAATTCGTATCTATCAAATGTATATTGCATCTTTTGATCTATGTAATTCGTGTCTATCAAATGTATATTGCATCTATTGATCTATGTAATTCGTATCTATCAAATGTATATTGCATCTTTTGATCTATGTAATTCGTATCTATCAAATGTATATTGCATCTATTGATCTATGTAATTTGTATCTATCATATGTATTTTGCATCTATTGATCTATGTAATTCGTATCTATCAAATGTATATTGCATCTATTGATCTATGTAATTTGTATCTATCCAATGTATATTGCATCTATTGATCTATGTAATCTATGTATCTATCTATCAAATCTATCTATCTCGTGGCCGGACTGTTTTGTGACAGCCACTTGTGTTTCGGCCAAATTTGAAGTAGGAGGACCAACCAAGCATCTTTTTCCATCTCCCGGTTTCTAAAATCCATGCCATATACACCTCCCCCATAGGGGGAGTAACAGGTATTAAACTGCTAAGAATAGTACTACTTAACACACCACTCATATCTGGTGGCACAATAGATTGCATGCGCAGTGCCCCAAATTTGAAGCAGGATGATTGACCAAGCATCTTTTTCCATCTCCCGGTTCCGAAAATCCATGCCATACAGGGAGTGCAGAATTATTAGGCAAATGAGTATTTTGACCACATCATCCTCTTTATGCATGTTGTCTTACTCCAAGCTGTATAGGCTCGAAAGCCTACTACCAATTAAGCATATTAGGTGATGTGCATCTCTGTAATGAGAAGGGGTGTGGTCTAATGATATCAACACCCTATATCAGGTGTGCATAATTATTAGGCAACTTCCTTTCCTTTGGCAAAATGGGTCAAAAGAAGGACTTGACAGGCTCAGAAAAGTCAAAAATAGTGAGATATCTTGCAGAGGGATGCAGCACTCTTAAAATTGCAAATGTTCTGAAGCGTGATCATCGAACAATCAAGCGTTTCATTCAAAATAGTCAACAGGGTCGCAAGAAGCATGTGGAAAAACCAAGGCGCAAAATAACTGCCCATGAACTGAGAAAAGTCAAGCGTGCAGCTGCCAAGATGCCACTTGCCACCAGTTTGGCCATATTTCAGAGCTGCAACATCACTGGAGTGCCCAAAAGCACAAGGTGTGCAATACTCAGATACATGGGCAAGGTAAGAAAGGCTGAAAGATGACCACCACTGAACAAGACACACAAGCTGAAACGTCAAGACTGGGCCAAGAAATATCTCAAGACTGATTTTTCTAAGGTTTTATGGACTGATGAAATGAGAGTGAGTCTTGATGGGCCAGATGGATGGGCCCGTGGCTGGATTGGTAAAGGGCAGAGAGCTCCAGTCCGACTCAGACGCCAGCAAGGTGGAGGTGGAGTACTGGTTTGGGCTGGTATAATCAAAGATGAGCTTGTGGGGCCTTTTCGGGTTGAGGATGGAGTCAAGCTCAACTCCCAGTCCTACTGCCAGTTTCTGGAAGACACCTTCTTCAAGCAGTGGTACAGGAAGAAGTCTGCATCCTTCAAGAAAAACATGATTTTCATGCAGGACAATGCTCCATCACACGCGTCCAAGTACTCCACAGCGTGGCTGGCAAGAAAGGGTATAAAAGAAGAAAATCTAATGACATGGCCTCCTTGTTCACCTGATCTGAACCCCATTGAGAACCTGTGGTCCATCATCAAATGTGAGATTTACAAGGAGGGTAAACAGTAAACCTCTCTGAACAGTGTCTGGGAGGCTGTGGTTGCTGCTGCACGCAATGTTGATGGTGAACAGATCAAAACACTGACAGAATCCATGGATGGCAGGCTTTTGAGTGTCCTTGCAAAGAAAGGTGGCTATATTGGTCACTGATTTGTTTTTGTTTTGTTTTTGAATGTCAGAAATGTATATTTGTGAATGTTGAGATGTTATATTGGTTTCACTGGTAAAAATAAATAATTGAAATGGGTATATATTTGTTTTTTGTTAAGTTGCCTAATAATTATGCACAGTAATAGTCACCTGCACACACATATATCCCCCTAAAATAGCTATAACTAAAAACAAACTAAAAACTACTTCCAAAACTATTCAGCTTTGATATTAATTAGTTTTTTGGGTTAATTGAGAACATGGTTGTTGTTCAATAATAAAATTAATCCTCAAAAATACAACTTGCCTACTAATTCTGCACTCCCTGTACATTTGATAGATACGAATTACATAGATCAATAGATGCAATATACATTTGATAGATACGAATTATATAGATCAAAAGATGCAATATACATTTGATAGATATGAATTACATAGATCGATAGATGCAATATACATTTGATAGATACGAATTACATAGATCAATAGATGCAATATACATTTGATAGATACGAATTACATAGATCAATAGATGCAATATATATTTGATAGATACGATTGATAGTTAGATAGATTCGATAGATAAATAGATAGATTTGATAGATATATAATTTCCCTGACAGAGAATTACAATAAGACATGTGGTCTGAGACCCATGGTAAGGTTTCCAGAGGCAGTTGTGCTGCCAAGGGACGTGTATACAGGGAGTGCAGAATTATTAGGCAAGTTGTATTTTTGAGGATTAATTTTATTATTGAACAACAACCATGTTCTCAATGAACCCAAAAAACTAATTAATATCAAAGCTGAATAGTTTTGGAAGTAGTTTTTAGTTTGTTTTTAGTTATAGCTATTTTAGGGGGATATATGTGTGTGCAGTTGACTATTACTGTGCATAATTATTAGGCAACTTAACAAAAAACAAATATATACCCATTTCAATTATTTATTTTTACCAGTGAAACCAATATAACATCTCAACATTCACAAATATACATTTCTGACATTCAAAAACAAAACAAAAACAAATCAGTGACCAATATAGCCACCTTTCTTTGCAAGGACACTCAAAAGCCTGCCATCCATGGATTCTGTCAGTGTTTTGATCTGTTCACCATCAACATTGCGTGCAGCAGCAACCACAGCCTCCCAGACACTGTTCAGAGAGGTTTACTGGTTTCCCTCCTTGTAAATCTCACATTTGATGATGGACCACAGGTTCTCAATGGGGTTCAGATCAGGTGAACAAGGAGGCCATGTCATTAGATTTTCTTCTTTTATACCCTTTCTTGCCAGCCACGCTGTGGAGTACTTGGACACGTGTGATGGAGCATTGTCCTGCATGAAAATCATGTTTTTCTTGAAGGATGCAGACTTCTTCCTGTACCACTGCTTGAAGAAGGTGTCTTCCAGAAACTGGCAGTAGGACTGGGAGTTGAGCTTGACTCCATCCTCAACCTGAAAAGGCCCCACAAGCTCATCTTTGATGATACCAGCCCAAACCAGTACTCCACCTCCACCTTGCTGGCATCTGAGTCGGACTGGAGCTCTCTGCCCTTTACCAATCCAGCCACGGGCCCATCCATCTGGCCCATCAAGACTCACTCTCATTTCATCAGTCCATAAAACCTTAGAAAAATCAGTCTTGAGATATTTCTTGGCCCAGTCTTGACGTTTCAGCTTGTGAGTCTTGTTCAGTGGTGGTCGTCTTTCAGCCTTTCTTACCTTGCCCATGTCTCTGAGTATTGCACACCTTGTGCTTTTGGGCACTCCAGTGATGTTGCAGCTCTGAAATATGGCCAAACTGGTGGCAAGTGGCATCTTGGCAGCTGCACGCTTGACTTTTCTCAGTTCATGGGCAGTTATTTTGCGCCTTGGTTTTTCCACACGCTTCTTGCGACCCTGTTGACTATTTTGAATGAAACGCTTGATTGTTCGATGATCACGCTACAGAAGATTTGCAATATTAAGAGTGCTGCATCCCTCTGCAAGATATCTCACTATTTTTGACTTTTCTGAGCCTGTCAAGTCCTTCTTTTGACCCATTTTGCCAAAGGAAAGGAAGTTGCCTAATAATTATGCACACCTGATATAGGGTGTTGATGTCATTAGACCACACCCCTTCTCATTACAGAGATGCACATCACCTAATATGCTTAATTGGTAGTAGGCTTTCGAGCCTATACAGCTTGGAGTAAGACAACATGCATAAAGAGGATGATGTGGTCAAAATACTCATTTGCCTAATAATTCTGCACTCCCTGTATATTGCATATTTTGATCTTTGTAATTCGTATCTATCAAATGTATATTGCATCTATTGATCTACGTAATTCGTATCTATCAAATTTATATTGCATCTATTGATCTACGTAAATCGTATCTATCAAATGTATGTTGCATCTATTGATCAATGTAATTCGTATCTATCAAATGTATATTGCATCTATTGATCTATGTAATTCATATCTATCAAATGTATATTGCATCTATCGATCTATGTAATTCGTATCTATCAAATGTATATTACATCTTTTGATCTATGTAATTCGTATCTATCAAATGTATATTGCATCTATTGATCTATGTAATTTGTATCTATCAAATGTAAATTGCATCTATTGATCTATGTAATTTGTATCTATCAAATGTATATTGCATCTATTGATCTATGTAATTTGTATCTATCCAATGTATATTGCATCTATTGATCTATGTAATCTATGTATCAATCTATCAAATCTATCTATCTCGTGGCTGGACTGTTTTGTAACAGCCACTTGTGTTTTGGCCAAATTTGAAGTAGGTGGACCGACCAAGCATCTTTTTCCATCTCCCAGTTCCTAAAATCCATGCCATATACATCTCCCCTGATAGGGGGAGTAACAGGTATTAAACTGCTAAGAATAGTACTACTTAACACACCACTCATATCTGGTGGCACAATAGATTGCATGCGCAGTGCCACAAATTTAAAGCAGGAGGACCGACCAAGCATCTTTTTCCATCTCCCGGTTCCGAAAATCCATGCCATATACACGTCCCCTGGCGGCGCAACTGCCTCTGGGAACCTTACCATGGGTCACAGACCGCATGTCTTATTGTAATTCTCTGTCAGGGAAATTATATATTTATCAAATCTATCTATTTATCTATCGAATCTATCTAACTATCAATCGTATCTATCAAATATATATTGCATCTATTGATCTATGTAAATCATATCTATCAAATGTATATTGCATCTATTGATCTATGTAATTCTTATCTATCAAATGTATATTGCATCTATTGATCTATGTAATTCATATCTATCAAATGTATATTGCATCTATCGATCTATGTAATTCGTATCTATCAAATGTATATTGCATCTTTTGATCTATGTAATTCGTATCTATCAAATGTATATTTCATCTATTGATTTATGTAATTTGTATCTATCAAGTGTATATTGCATCTATTGATCTATGTAATTTGTATCTATCAAATGTATATTGCATCTATTGATCTATGTAATTCGTATCTATCAAATGTATATTGCATCTTTTGATCTATGTAATTCGTATCTATCAAATGTATATTGCATCTTTTGATCTATGTAATTCGTATCTATCAAATGTATATTGCATCTTTTGATCTATGTAATTCGTATCTATCAAATGTATATTGCATTTATTGATCTATGTAATTCGTATCTATCAAATGTATATTGCATCTATTGATCTATGTAATTCGTATCTATCATATGTATATTGCATCTATTGATCTATGTAATTCGTATCTATAAAATGTATATTGCATCTATTGATCTATGTAATTTGTATCTATCCAATGTATATTGCATCTATTGATCTATGTAATCTATGTATCTATCTATCTATCTATCTATCTATCAAATCTATCTATCTCGTGGCCGGACTGTTTGGTGACAGCCACTTGTGTTTCGGCCAAATTTGAAGTAGGAGGACCGACCAAGCATCTTTTTCCATCTCTCGGTTCCTAAAATCCATGCCATATACACCTCCCCCGATAGGGGGAGTAACAGGTATTAAACCGCTAAGAATAGTACTACTTAACACACCACTCATATCTGGTGGCACAATAGATTGCACGCGCAGTGCCCCAAATTTGAAGCAGGAGGACCGACCAAGCATCTTTTTCCATCTCCCGGTTCCGAAAATCCATGCCATATACACGTCCCCTGGCGGCGCAACTGCCTCTGGGAACCTTACCATGGGTCGCAGACCGCATGTCTTATTGTAATTCTCTGTCAGGGAAATTATATGTCTATCAAATCTATCTATTTATCTATCGAATCTATCTAACTATCAATCGTATCTATCAAATATATATTGCATCTATTGATCTAGGTAAATCGTATCTATCAAATGTATATTGCATCTATTGATCTATGTAAATCATATCTATCAAATGTATATTGCATCTATTGATCTATTTAATTTGTATCTATCAAATGTATATTGCATCTATTGATCTATGTAATTTGTATCTATCAAATGTATATTGCATCTATCGATCGATGTAATTCGTATCTATCAAATGTATATTGCATCTTTTGATCTATGTAATTCGTATCTATCAAATGTATATTGCATCTTTTGATCTATGTAAATCGTATCTATCAAATCTGTATTGCATCTATTGATCTATGTTATTCGTATCTATCAAATGTATATTGCATCTTTTGATCTATGTAATTCGTATCTATCATATGTATATTGCATCTATTGATCTATGTAATCTAAGTATCTATCTATCAAATCTATCTCGTGGTTGTGCAAATGGACTGTTTGCGGTTGTTTGCGGTACGTTACACGGGGAGATTGTGACGCGGGCGTAACCCTTACACTACCTGATCGATACAACATCATACCTGATGTTTTAAAGCACGTTATTCCAAACAATTTAGGAATGTTTGGTGAATTAAGCCCTTTATGGGTTAAAACCAGACTCTGCATCAACTATGTAATTTTCCGTGGGTGTTTTGCCATGGATCCCCCTCCGGCATGCCACAGTCCAGGTGTTAGTCCCCTTGAAAAAACTTTTCCATCACTATTGTGGCCAGAAAGAGTCCCTGTGGGTTTTAAAGTTTGCCTGCCTATTGAAATCAATGGTGGTTCACCCAGTTCGCAAACAGTTACGGAAGTTCGTGTCTGCCATTCGCGAACCGAAATTTTTAGGTTCGCGACACCACTACTCCAGTATAGAAACTTTCAGTATAAGTGGGGATACCACAGGCTAAATCAGCTATTTCAAATGCTGAAATAAAGGTTAAGGAGCTACTTATAAAAGAATTTAATATACTCTAGCAAGTAAAATGGATCACTGGGAACAATTTAAAGGGGAGAAATTTGGGGGGTAAACTGTCACTTTAATATTTAAACTGAGATAAAGAATATGTCTAATGAATCATTTAAAACATACAATAGTTATGTTTAAATATCCATGCATATCTAATAATGTGAAAAAAAGAAGTTACTGTACTAGTAGATATAGGAGAAGCAGAAGACCTTATCTTATTTATAATCTCATTTGTCTTATATGCATTATTTATCTAATTATGTGTGTATTCCATATAACTAATAGTAAAGAAAGTGAATGCATAATATGAGCATATAATCCTCATTTTTCTTTCTTAATATTCATTAAGAAAATCTTTTTTTTTTTTTTCATTTTTCCGGCATTTTTTATCTGAAATTAACAGTCCGGTAAATTAATTTCCATAAGAAGAAAGTGACCTCTAACAGGATTTTAACAGTACTCAAACTGTAAATCCTGAAACCACAAAGTAACAACATTTTAAGTATCACCAAACGTTCCAATCCTCAATGTACAGAATTTGACTGACTTTCTTTCCCATATATAAATAGGTATTGCATATTTTGCTAATATGACATGGAAAAAGAAATGGTTACAAAACTAAAAAAACAAACAAACAATCAACACTATTAAAGGGACACTGAACCCACAATTTGCCTTTTGTAATTCAGAAAAAGCATGCGATTTTAAGCAACTTTCTAATTGACTCCTATCATCAAATTGTCTTCATTCTCTTGGAATCTTTATTTGAAATGCAAGAATGTAAGTTTAGATGCCGGCCCATTTTTTGGTGAACACACTGTGTTGTTCTTGCTGATTGGTGGATAAATTCACCCACCAATAAGCAAGTGCTTTCCATAGTTCTGAACCAAAAAAAAAAAAAGCTTAGATGCCTTCTTTTTCAAATAAAGAAAGCAAGAGAATGAAGAAAAATTGATAATAGGTGTAAATTAGAAAGTTGCTCTATCTGAATCACAAAAGAAAAAAAATGGGTTCAGTGTCCCTTTAAGAATAAATATGAAATGAAATTAAAAATTACGATTTTTGACCAATGGGTCTAATAATTTGGCAAGGCACATGTGCAATATTCCAAATCATCTTATTTTTTTCAAGCATCTTTGGCTGTTGAATTCAATATGTCAATTTTTTTGTGGATGTTTAGTCAATAATTTGTAGAAGGATGCATCGGACATTTCACTATCTGAAATCTAATGACTAAGGAGGCCAGACTAATCTGAATTAAACATAACTTTAAGATTTTTGCATATCTTTACCTTCACCTCTTAGTTGTCAAAGAATGAGAAGCCTACCATGAAACACACACACCCCTCTCCTAGATCGCACCTTTTTACTCCTAAAAATAAAATAAAAAATCTGTCTGCAGAGCAGTTATAAATTGACAAATATTCAACATATTTAAAAGTTTGTGAAACGATTGAATGAGTTACCAAGAATACTCTTTTTTTCTAACAATACTATTTTGGCCTCTCATTCCCATACCATGGTCAAAACCAATCTATATATTCATAGTCTGAGGAGTTACGGAAATGATTTCTCTCCCTGTGACAAGGCACCTTAACCCAGCCTTGAAATAGGAAGAAATGTTAGTAAAGAGGAGGGCTCCCCACCCCCAGCAGCAACAACCAACAAAACATTTAAAACAGGGTGGTAGCGAAAGGGATGCATAAATTTGGAGGAGTTCACCACAATGTACATACCTTATACTCGCCCTTCACCTTAAGTAATCCTACAAAATTAATTCCACCTGCCTCCCTCCCCAAAAAATGGTTCCTGTTCCTCTGAGGGTCAAAAGACTCAACCCCAGGTTTCCCCTTTGCCATGTTTAGGGGTCCACTTTACATCATGGACTTTACCACACAAGGTTCTTGAAGATGTTGTATCATATGAAGATCTATGAATGCACTAATGCAACTTGTATATTTAAACCTGAAAAAAGAAAAAGAAAGAAGGAGCAGAGAAACAGCAATGCAATGCACTACTGGGAACTAGCTGAACACAGCAGAACATATGAGCAGCCACCAATCAGCAGTTAGCTCCCAGCTTCTCTGACTACTTAGGTATTCTTCTCAGCAATGGATACCAAGATAACTAAGCAAATTAGATAATAGAAGTACATTTGAAAATTGTTTAAATGTTATTCTTTATTTAAATGAAGAAAGAAAAATGTTAGGTTTCATGTCCCTTTAAGAAGATACACTGTAGCTGGCACACTGAAGACTTACCATAACAAGGCTTGCTGTAACTGGGATACTCAGGGATTCCTCTAAAATGAATGGTATTGAGAAGACATATTGGAGGTGACATTTTCAAGAGTTTCTGTAAACTGGCACTCACAGGCTTAATGTAGCTGGCACATTCAGTGATCACTGTAAAATGGTACTGAGATAACATACTGTAGCTGGCACATTCAGTGATCACTGTAAAATGGTACTGAGAAAACATACTGTAGCTGGCACATTCAGTGATCACTGTAAAATGGTACTGAGAAAACATACTGTAGCTGGCACATTCAGTGATCACTGTAAAATGGTACTGAGAAAACATACTGTAGCTGGCACACTCAATGATCACTGTAAGATGGCACTGATAAAACATACTGTACCTGCACACTCAATGATCACTGTAAAATGGTACTGAGAAAACATACTGTAGCTGGCACATTCAGTGATCACTGTAAAATGGTACCGAGAAAAATACTGTAGCTGGCACATTCAGTGATCACTGTAAAATGGTACTGAGAAACATACTGTAGCTGGAACATTCAGTGATCACTGTAAAATGGTACTGAGAAAACATACTGTAGCTGGCACACTCAGTGATCACTGTAAAATGGTACTGAGAAAACATACTGTAGCTGGCACATTCAGTGATCACTGTAAAATGGTACTGAGAAAACATACTGTAGCTGGCACACTCAATGATCACTGTAAAATGGTACTGAGAAAACATACTGTAGCTGGCACATTCAGTGATCACTGTAAAATGATACTGAGAAAACATACTGTAGCTGGCACATTCAGTGATCACTGTAAAATGGTACTGAGAAAACATACTGTAGCTGGCACATTCAGTGATCACTGTAAAATGGTACTGAGAAAATATACTGTAGCTGGCACACTCAGTGATCACTGTAAAATGGTACTGAGAAAATATACTGTAGCTGGCACACTCAGTGATCACTGTAAAATGGTACTGAGAAAATATACTGTAGCTGGCACACTCAGTGATCACTGTAAAATGGTACTGAGAAAACATACTGTAGCTGGCACATTCAGTGATCACTGTAAAATGGTACTGAGAAAACATACTGTAGCTGGCACATTCAGTGATCACTGTAAAATGGTACTGAGAAAACATACTGTAGCTGGCACACTCAGTGATCACTGTAAAATGGTACTGAGAAAACATACTGTAGCTGGCACACTCTGTGATCACTGTAAAATGGTACTGAGAAAATATACTGTAGCTGGCACATTCAGTGATCACTGTAAGATGGTACTGAGAAAACATACTGTAGCTGGCACACTCAATGATCACTGTAAGATGGTACTGAGAAAACATACTGTAGCTGGCACATTCAGTGATCACTGTAAAATGGTACTGAGAAAACATACTGTAGCTGGCACATTCAGTGATCACTGTAAAATGGTACTGAGAAAACATACTGTAGCTGGCACATTCAGTGATCACTGTAAAATGGTACTGAGAAAACATACTGTAGCTGGCACACTCAGTGATCACTGTAAAATGGTACTGAGAAAACATACTGTAGCTGGCACACTCAGTGATCACTGTAAAATGGTACTGAGAAAACATATTGTAGCTGGAACACTCAATGATCACTGTAAAATGGTACTGAGAAAACATACTGTAGCTGGCACACTCTGTGATCACTGTAAAATGGTACTGAGAAAACATATTGTAGCTGGAACACTCAATGATCACTGTAAAATGGTACTGAGAAAACATACTGTAGCTGGCACACTCAGTGATCACTGTAAAATGGTACTGAGAAAACATACTGTAGCTGGCACATTCAGTGATCACTGTAAAATGGTACCGAGAAAAATACTGTAGCTGGCACATTCAGTGATCACTGTAAAATGGTACCGAGAAAAATACTGTAGCTGGCACATTCAGTGATCACTGTAAAATGGTACTGAGAAACATACTGTAGCTGGCACATTCAGTGATCACTGTAAAATGGTACTGAGAAAACATACTGTAGCTGGAACACTCAGTGATCACTGTAAAATGGTACTGAGAAAACATACTGTAGCTGGCACATTCAGTGATCACTGTAAAATGGTACCGAGAAAAATACTGTAGCTGGCACATTCAGTGATCACTGTAAAATGGTACTGAGAAACATACTGTAGCTGGCACATTCAGTGATCACTGTAAAATGGTACTGAGAAAACATACTGTAGCTGGCACATTCAGTGATCACTGTAAAATGGTACTGAGAAAACATACTGTAGCTGGAACACTCAGTGATCACTGTAAAATGGTACTGAGAAAACATACTGTAGCTGGAACACTCAGTGATCACTGTAAAATGGTACTGAGAAAACATACTGTAGCTGGCACATTCAGTGATCACTGTAAAATGGTACTGAGAAAACATACTGTAGCTTGCACATCCAGTGATCACTGTAAAATGGTACTGAGAAAACATACTGTAGCTGGCACATTCAGTGATTACTGTAAAATGGTACTGAGAAAACATACTGTAGCTGGCACATCCAGTGATCACTGTAAAATGGTACTGAGAAAACATACTGTAGCTGGAACACTCAGTGATCACTGTAAAATGGTACTGAGAAAACATACTGTAGCTGGCACATTCAGTGATCACTGTAAAATGGTACTGAGAAAACATACTGTAGCTGGAACACTCAGTGATCACTGTAAAATGGTACTGAGAAAACATACTGTAGCTGGCACATTCAGTGATCACTGTAAAATGGTACAGAGAAAAATACTGTAGCTGGCACATTCAGTGATCACTGTAAAATGGTACTGAGAAACATACTGTAGCTGGCACATTCAGTGATCACTGTAAAATGGTACTGAGAAAACATACTGTAGCTGGAACACTCAGTGATCACTGTAAAATGGTACTGAGAAAACATACTGTAGCTGGCACATTCAGTGATCACTGTAAAATGGTACCGAGAAAAATACTGTAGCTGGCACATTCAGTGATCACTGTAAAATGGTATTGAGAAACATACTGTAGCTGGCACATTCAGTGATCACTGTAAAATGGTACTGAGAAAACATACTGTAGCTGGCACATTCAGTGATCACTGTAAAATGGTACTGAGAAAACATACTGTAGCTGGCACATTCAGTGATCACTGTAAAATGGTACTGAGAAAACATACTGTAGCTGGAACACTCAGTGATCACTGTAAAATGGTACTGAGAAAACATACTGTAGCTGGAACACTCAGTGATCACTGTAAAATGGTACTGAGAAAACATACTGTAGCTGGCACATTCAGTGATCACTGTAAAATGGTACTGAGAAAACATACTGTAGCTGGCACACTCAATGATCACTGTAAAATGGTACTGAGAAAACATACTGTAGCTGGCACATTCAGTGATCACTGTAAAATGATACTGAGAAAACATACTGTAGCTGGCACATTCAGTGATCACTGTAAAATGGTACTGAGAAAACATACTGTAGCTGGCACATTCAGTGATCACTGTAAAATGGTACTGAGAAAATATACTGTAGCTGGCACACTCAGTGATCACTGTAAAATGGTACTGAGAAAATATACTGTAGCTGGCACACTCAGTGATCACTGTAAAATGGTACTGAGAAAATATACTGTAGCTGGCACACTCAGTGATCACTGTAAAATGGTACTGAGAAAACATACTGTAGCTGGCACATTCAGTGATCACTGTAAAATGGTACTGAGAAAACATACTGTAGCTGGCACATTCAGTGATCACTGTAAAATGGTACTGAGAAAACATACTGTAGCTGGCACACTCAATGATCACTGTAAAATGGTACTGAGAAAACATACTGTAGCTGGCACATTCAGTGATCACTGTAAAATGGTACTGAGAAAACATACTGTAGCTGGCACACTCAGTGATCACTGTAAAATGGTACTGAGAAAACATACTGTAGCTGGAACACTCTGTGATCACTGTAAAATGGTACTGAGAAAATATACTGTAGCTGGCACATTCAGTGATCACTGTAAGATGGTACTGAGAAAACATACTGTAGCTGGCACACTCAATGATCACTGTAAGATGGTACTGAGAAAACATACTGTAGCTGGCACATTCAGTGATCACTGTAAAATGGTACTGAGAAAACATACTGTAGCTGGCACATTCAGTGATCACTGTAAAATGGTACTGAGAAAACATACTGTAGCTGGCACATTCAGTGATCACTGTAAAATGGTACTGAGAAAACATACTGTAGCTGGCACACTCAGTGATCACTGTAAAATGGTACTGAGAAAACATACTGTAGCTGGAACACTCAATGATCACTGTAAAATGGTACTGAGAAAACATACTGTAGCTGGCACACTCAGTGATCACTGTAAAATGGTACTGAGAAAACATATTGTAGCTGGAACACTCAATGATCACTGTAAAATGGTACTGAGAAAACATACTGTAGCTGGCATACTCTGTGATCACTGTAAAATGGTACTGAGAAAACATATTGTAGCTGGAACACTCAATGATCACTGTAAAATGGTACTGAGAAAACATACTGTAGCTGGCACACTCAGTGATCACTGTAAAATGGTACTGAGAAAACAAACTGTAGCTGGTACATTCAGTGATCACTGTAAAATGGTACTGAGAAAACATACTGTAGCTGGCACACTCTGTGATCACTGTAAGATGGTACTGAGAAAACATACTGTAGCTGGCACATTCAGTGATTACTGTAAAATAGTACTGATAAAACATACTGTAGCTGGCACACTCAGTGATCACTGTAAAATGGTACTGAGAAAACATACTGTAGCTGGCACACTCAGTGATCACTGTAAAATGGAACCGAGAAAAATACTGTAGCTGGCACATTCAGTGATCACTGTAAAATGGTACTGAGAAACATACTGTAGCTGGCACATTCAGTGATCACTGTAAAATGGTACTGAGAAAACATACTGTAGCTGGAACACTCAATGATCACTGTAAAATGGTACTGAGAAAACATACTGTAGCTGGCACATTCAGTGATCACTGTAAAATGGTACTGAGAAAACATACTGTAGCTGGCACATTCAGTGATCACTGTAAAATGGTACTGAGAAAACATACTGTAGCTGGCACATTCAATGATCACTGTAAAATGGTACTGAGAAAACATACTGTAGCTGGCACACTCAGTGATCACTGTAAAATGGTACTGAGAAAACATACTGTAGCTGGCACACTCTGTGATCACTGTAAAATGGTACTGAGAAAACATACTGTAGCTGGCACAATCAGTGATCACTGTAAAATGGTACTGAGAAAACATACTGTCGCTGGCACATTCAGTGATCACTGTAAAATGGTACTGAGAAAACATACTGTAGCTGGCACAATCAGTGATCACTGTAAAATGGTACTGAGAAAACATACTGTCGCTGGCACATTCAGTGATCACTGTAAAGTGGTACTGAGAAAACATACTGTAGCTGGCACACTCAGTGATCACTGTAAAATGGTACTGAGAAAACATACTGTAGCTGGCACACTCAGTGATCACTGTAAAATGATACTGAGAAAACATACTGTAGCTGGCACATTCAGTGATCACTGTAAAATGGATACTGAGAAAACATACTGTAGCTGGCACACTCAATGATCACTGTAAAATGGTACTGAGAAAACATACTGTAGCTGGCACACTCAGTGATCACTGTAAAATGGTACTGAGAAAACATACTGTAGCTTGGCACATTCAGTGATCACTGTAAAATGGTACTGAGAAAACATACTGTAGCTGGCACATTCAGTGATCACTGTAAAATGATACTGAGAAAACATACTGTAGCTGGCACACTCAATGATCACTGTAAAATGGTACTGAGAAAACATACTGTAGCTGGCATACTCAGTGATCACTGTAAAATGGTACTGAGAAAATATACTGTAGCTGGCACACTCTGTGATCACTGGAAAATGGTACTGAGAAAACATACTGTAGCTGGCACATTCAGTGATCACTGTAAAATGGTACTGAGAAAACATATTGTAGCTGGAACACTCAATGATCACTGTAAAATGGTACTGAGAAAACATACTGTAGCTGGCACATTCAGTGATCACTGTAAAATGGTACTGAGAAACATACTGTAGCTGGCACATTCAGTGATCACTGTAAAATGGTACTGAGAAAACATACTGTAGCTGGAACACTCAATGATCACTGTAAAATGGTACTGAGAAAACATACTGTAGCTGGCACATTCAGTGATCACTGTAAAATGGTACTGAGAAAACATACTGTAGCTGGCACATTCAGTGATCACTGTAAAATGGTACTGAGAAAACATACTGTAGCTGGCACATTCAGTGATCACTGTAAAATGGTACTGAGAAAACATACTGTAGCTGGCACACTCAGTGATCACTGTAAAATGGTACTGAGAAAACATACTGTAGCTGGCACATTCAGTGATCACTGTAAAATGGTACTGAGAAAACATACTGTAGCTGGCACACTCAGTGATCACTGTAAAATGGTACTGAGAAAACATACTGTAGCTGGCACATTCAGTGATCACTGTAAAATGGTACTGAGAAAACATACTGTAGCTGGCACATTCAGTGATCACTGTAAAATGGTACTGAGAAAACATACTGTAGCTGGCACATTCAGTGATCACTGTAAAATGATACTGAGAAAACATACTGTAGCTGGCACACTCAATGATCACTGTAAAATGGTACTGAGAAAACATACTGTAGCTGGCACATTCAGTTATCACTGTAAAATGGTACTGAGAAAACATACTGTAGCTGGCACACTCTGTGATCACTGTAAAATGGTACTGAGAAAACATACTGTAGCTGGCACATTCAGTGATCAATGTAAAATGGTACTGAGAAAACATATTGTAGCTGGAACACTCAATGATCACTGTAAAATGGTACTGAGAAAACATACTGTAGCTGGCACATTCAGTGATCACTGTAAAATGGTACAGAGAAAAATACTGTAGCTGGCACATTCAGTGATCACTGTAAAATGGTACTGAGAAACATACTGTAGCTGGCACATTCAGTGATCACTGTAAAATGGTACTGAGAAAACATACTGTAGCTGGCACATTCAGTGATCACTGTAAAATGGTACTGAGAAAACATACTGTAGCTGGCACATTCAGTGATCACTGTAAAATGGTACTGAGAAAACATACTGTAGCTGGAACACTCAGTGATCACTGTAAAATGGTACTGAGAAAACATACTGTAGCTGGAACACTCAGTGATCACTGTAAAATGGTACTGAGAAAACATACTGTAGCTGGCACATTCAGTGATCACTGTAAAATGGTACTGAGAAAACATACTGTAGCTGGCACACTCAATGATCACTGTAAAATGGTACTGAGAAAACATACTGTAGCTGGCACATTCAGTGATCACTGTAAAATGATACTGAGAAAACATACTGTAGCTGGCACATTCAGTGATCACTGTAAAATGGTACTGAGAAAACATACTGTAGCTGGCACATTCAGTGATCACTGTAAAATGGTACTGAGAAAATATACTGTAGCTGGCACACTCAGTGATCACTGTAAAATGGTACTGAGAAAATATACTGTAGCTGGCACACTCAGTGATCACTGTAACATGGTACTGAGAAAATATACTGTAGCTGGCACACTCAGTGATCACTGTAAAATGGTACTGAGAAAACATACTGTAGCTGGCACATTCAGTGATCACTGTAAAATGGTACTGAGAAAACATACTGTAGCTGGCACATTCAGTGATCACTGTAAAATGGTACTGAGAAAACATACTGTAGCTGGCACACTCAATGATCACTGTAAAATGGTACTGAGAAAACATACTGTAGCTGGTATATTCAGTGATCACTGTAAAATGGTACTGAGAAAACATACTGTAGCTGGCACACTCAGTGATCACTGTAAAATGGTACTGAGAAAACATACTGTAGCTGGCACACTCTGTGATCACTGTAAAATGGTACTGAGAAAATATACTGTAGCTGGCACATTCAGTGATCACTGTAAGATGGTACTGAGAAAACATACTGTAGCTGGCACACTCAATGATCACTGTAAGATGGTACTGAGAAAACATACTGTAGCTGGCACATTCAGTGATCACTGTAAAATGGTACTGAGAAAACATACTGTAGCTGGCACATTCAGTGATCACTGTAAAATGGTACTGAGAAAACATACTGTAGCTGGCACATTCAGTGATCACTGTAAAATGGTACTGAGAAAACATACTGTAGCTGGCACATTCAGTGATCACTGTAAAATGGTACTGAGAAAACATACTGTAGCTGGCACACTCAGTGATCACTGTAAAATGGTACTGAGAAAACATACTGTAGCTGGCACACTCAGTGATCACTGTAAAATGGTACTGAGAAAACATATTGTAGCTGGAACACTCAATGATCACTGTAAAATGGTACTGAGAAAACATACTGTAGCTGGCATACTCTGTGATCACTGTAAAATGGTACTGAGAAAACATATTGTAGCTGGAACACTCAATGATCACTGTAAAATGGTACTGAGAAAACATACTGTAGCTGGCACACTCAGTGATCACTGTAAAATGGTACTGAGAAAACAAACTGTAGCTGGCACATTCAGTGATCACTGTAAAATGGTACTGAGAAAACATACTGTAGCTGGCACACTCTGTGATCACTGTAAGATGGTACTGAGAAAACATACTGTAGCTGGCACATTCAGTGATTACTGTAAAATAGTACTGATAAAACATACTGTAGCTGGCACACTCAATGATCACTGTAAAATGGTACTGAGAAAACATACTGTAGCTGGCACACTCAGTGATCACTGTAAAATGGAAAAGAGAAAAATACTGTAGCTGGCACATTCAGTGATCACTGTAAAATGGTACTGAGAAACATACTGTAGCTGGCACATTCAGTGATCACTGTAAAATGGTACTGAGAAAACATACTGTAGCTGGAACACTCAATGATCACTGTAAAATGGTACTGAGAAAACATACTGTAGCTGGCACATTCAGTGATCACTGTAAAATGGTACTGAGAAAACATACTGTAGCTGGCACATTCAGTGATCACTGTAAAATGGTACTGAGAAAACATACTGTAGCTGGCACATTCAATGATCACTGTAAAATGGTACTGAGAAAACATACTGTAGCTGGCACACTCAGTGATCACTGTAAAATGGTACTGAGAAACATACTGTAGCTGGCACATCTGTGATCACTCTAAAATGGTACTGAGAAAACATACTGTAGCTGGCACAATCAGTGATCACTGTAAAATGGTACTGAGAAAACATACTGTCGCTGGCACATTCAGTGATCACTGTAAAATGGTACTGAGAAAACATACTGTAGCTGGCACAATCAGTGATCACTGTAAAATGGTACTGAGAAAACATACTGTCGCTGGCACATTCAGTGATCACTGTAAAGTGGTACTGAGAAAACATACTGTAGCTGGCACAATCAGTGATCACTGTAAAATGGTACTGAGAAAACATACTGTAGCTGGCACACTCTGTGATCACTGTAAAATGATACTGAGAAAACATACTGTAGCTGGCACATTCAGTGATCACTGTAAAATGATACTGAGAAAACATACTGTAGCTGGCACATTCAGTGATCACTGTAAAATGGTACTGAGAAAACATACTGTAGCTGGCACACTCAGTGATCACTGTAAAATGGTACTGAGAAAACATACTGTAGCTGGCACATTCAGTGATCACTGTAAAATGGTACTGAGAAAACATACTGTAGCTGGCACATTCAGTGATCACTGTAAAATGGGTACTGAGAAACATACTGTAGCTGGCACATTCAGTGATCACTGTAAAATGGTACTGAGAAAACATACTGTAGCTGGCACATTCAGTGATCACTGTAAAATGGTACTGAGAAAACATACTGTAGCTGGCACATTCAGTGATCACTGTAAAATGGTACTGAGAAAACATACTGTAGCTGGCACATTCAGTGATCACTGTAAAATGGTACTGAGAAAACATACTGTAGCTGGCACAATCAGTGATCACTGTAAAATGGTACTGAGAAAACATACTGTAGCTGGCACATTCAGTGATCACTGTAAAATGGTACTGAGAAAACATACTGTAGCTGGCACATTCAGTGATCACTGTAAAATGGTACTGAGGAAAACATACTGTAGCTGGCACATTCAATGATCACTGTAAAATGGTACTGAGAAAACATACTGTAGCTGGCACATTCAGTGATCACTGTAAAATGGTACTGAGAAAAACATACTGTAGCTGGCACACTCAGTGATCACTGTAAAATGGTACTGAGAAAACATACTGTAGCTGGCACACTCTGTGATCACTGTAAAATGGTACTGAGAAAACATACTGTAGCTGGCACATTCAGTGATCACTGTAAGATGGTACTGAGAAAACATACTGTAGCTGGCACACTCAGTGATCACTGTAAAGATGGTACTGAGAAAACATACTGTAGCTGGCACATTCAGTGATCACTGTAAAATGGTACTGAGAAAACATACTGTAGCTGGCACATTCAGTGATCACTGTAAAATGGTACTGAGAAAACATACTGTAGCTGGCACATTCAGTGATCACTGTAAAATGGTACTGAGAAAAAATACTGTAGCTGGCACACTCAGTGATCACTGTAAAATGGTACTGAGAAAACATACTGTAGCTGGAACACTCAGTGATCACTGTAAAATGGTACTGAGAAAACATACTGTAGCTGGAACACTCAGTGATCACTGTAAAATGGTACTGAGAAAACATACTGTAGCTGGCACATCAGTGATCACTGTAAAATGGTACTGAGAAAACATATTGTAGCTGGAACACTCAATGATCACTGTAAAATGGTACTGAGAAACATACTGTAGCTGGCACACTCAGTGATCACTGTAAAATGGTACTGAGAAAACATACTGTAGCTGGCACATTCAGTGATCACTGTAAAATGGTACTGAGAAAACATACTGTAGCTGGCACACTCAGTGATCACTGTAAGATGGTACTGAGAAAACATACTGTAGCTGGCAAATTCAGTGATTACTGTATAATAGTACTGATAAAACATACTGTAGCTGGCACACTCAATGATCACTGTAAAATGGTACTGAGAAAACATACTGTAGCTGGCACACTCAGTGATCACTGTAAAATGGAACCGAGAAAAAATACTGTAGCTGGCACATTCAGTGATCACTGTAAAATGGTACTGAGAAAACATACTGTAGCTGGCACATTCAGTGATCACTGTAAAATGGTACTGAGAAAACATACTGTAGCTGGAACACTCAATGATCACTGTAAAATGGTACTGAGAAAACATACTGTAGCTTGGCACATTCAGTGATCACTGTAAAATGGTACTGAGAAAACATACTGTAGCTGGCACATTCAGTGATCACTGTAAAATGGTACTGAGAAAACATACTGTAGCTGGCACATTCAATGATCACTGTAAAATGGTACTGAGAAAACATACTGTAGCTGGCACACTCTGTGATCACTGTAAAATGGTACTGAGAAAACATACTGTAGCTGGCACACTCTGTGATCACTGTAAAATGGTACTGAGAAAACATACTGTAGCTGGCACAATCAGTGATCACTGTAAAATGGTACTGAGAAAACATACTGTAGCTGGCACAATCAGTGATCACTGTAAAATGGTACTGAGAAAACATACTGTCGCTGGCACATTCAGTGATCACTGTAAAGTGGTACTGAGAAAACATACTGTAGCTGGCACAATCAGTGATCACTGTAAAATGGTACTGAGAAAACATACTGTAGCTGGCACACTCTGTGATCACTGTAAAATGATACTGAGAAAACATACTGTAGCTGGCACATTCAGTGATCACTGTAAAATGATACTGAGAAAACATACTGTAGCTGGCACACTCAATGATCACTGTAAAATGGTACTGAGAAAACATACTGTAGCTGGCACATTCAGTGATCACTGTAAAATGGTACTGAGAAAACATACTGTAGCTGGCACATTCAGTGATCACTGTAAAATGGTACTGAGGAAAACATACTGTAGCTGGCACATTCAGTGATCACTGTAAAATGATACTGAGAAAACATACTGTAGCTGGCACACTCAATGATCACTGTAAAATGGTACTGAGAAAACATACTGTAGCTGGCATACTCAGTGATCACTGTAAAATGGTACTGAGAAAATATACTGTAGCTGGCACACTCTGTGATCACTGGAAAATGGTACTGAGAAAACATACTGTAGCTGGCACATTCAGTGATCACTGTAAAATGGTACTGAGAAAACATATTGTAGCTGGAACACTCAATGATCACTGTAAAATGGTACTGAGAAAACATACTGTAGCTGGCCATTCAGTGATCACTGTAAAATGGTACTGAGAAACATACTGTAGCTTGGCACATTCAGTGATCACTGTAAAATGGTACTGAGAAAACTTACTGTAGCTGGAACACTCATTGATCACTGTAAAATGGTACTGAGAAAACATACTGTAGCTGGCACATTCAGTGATCACTGTAAAATGGTACTGAGAAAACATACTGTAGCTCTGGCACATTCAGTGATCACTGTAAAATGGTACTGAGAAAACATACTGTAGGCTGGCACATTCAATGATCACTGTAAAATGGTACTGAGAAAACATACTGTAGCTGGCACAATCCAGTGATCACTGTAAAATGGTACTGAGAAAACATACTGTAGCTGGCACACTCTGTGATCACTGTAAAATGATACTGAGAAAAACATACTGTAGCTGGCACATTCAGTGATCACTGTAAAATAATACTGAGAAAACATACTGTAGCTGGAACACTCAGTGATCACTGTAAAATGGTACTGAGAAAACATACTGTAGCTGGCACATCAGTGATCACTGTAAAATGGTACTGAGAAAAACTACCTGTAGCTGGCACATTCAGTGATCACCCTGTAAAATGGTACTGAGAAAACATACTGTAGCTGGCACATTCAGTGATCACTGTAAAATGATACTGAGAAAACATACTGTAGCTGGCACACTCAATGATCACTGTAAATGGTACTGAGGAAAACATACTGTAGCTGGCACATTCAGTGATCACTGTAAAATGGTACTGAGAAAACATACTGTAGCTGGCACACTCAGTGATCACTGTAAAATGGTACTGAGAAAACATACTGTAGCTGGCACATTCAGTGATCACTGTAAAATGGTACTGAGAAAACATACTTGTAGCTGGCAACACTCAGTGATCACTGTAAAATGGTACTGAGAAAACATACTGTAGCTGGCACATTCAGTGATCACTGTAAATGGTACTGAGAAAACATACTGTAGCTGGCACACTCAGTGATCACTGTAAGATGGTACTGAGAAAAACATACTGTAGCTGGCACATTCAGTGATCTACTGTAAAATAGTACTGATAAAACATACTGTAGCTGGCACATTCAGTGATCACTGTAAAATGGTACTGAGAAAACATACTGTAGCTGGCACATTCAGTGATCACTGTAAAATGGTACTGAGAAAACATACTGTAGCTGGCACACTCAGTGATCACTGTAAAATGGTACTGAGAAAACATACTGTAGCTGGCACACTCAGTGATCACTGTAAAATGGTACTGAGAAAACATACTGTAGCTGGCACATTCAGTGATCACTGTAAAATGGTACTGAGAAAACATACTGTAGCTGGCACATTCAGTGATCACTGTAAAATGGTACTGAGAAAAACATACTGTAGCTGGCACAATCAGTGATCACTGTAAAATGGTACTGAGAAAACATACTGTAGCTGGCACATTCAGTGATCACTGTAAAATGGTACTGAGAAAACATACTGTAGCTGGCACAATCAGTGATCACTGTAAAATGGTACTGAGAAAACATACTGTAGCTGGCACACTCAGTGATCACTGTAAAATGGATACTGAGAAAACATACTGTAGCTGGCACATTCAGTGATCACTGTAAAATGGTACTGAGAAAACATACTGTAGCTGGCACACTCAGTGATCACTGTAAAATGGTACTGAGAAACATACTGTAGCTGGCACATTCAGTGATCACTGTAAAATGGTACTAGAGAAAACATACTGTAGCTGGCACATTCAGTGATCACTGTAAATTGGTACTGAGAAAACATACTGTAGCTGGCACATTCAGTGATCACTGTATAAATGTTACTGAGAAAACATACTGTAGCTGGCACACTCAATGATCACTGTAAAATGGTACTGAGAAAACATACTGTAGCTGGCATACTCAGTGATCACTGTAAAATGGTACTGAGAAAACATACTGTAGCTGGCACACTCTGTGATCACTGTAAAATGGTACTGAGAAAACATACTGTAGCTGGCACATTAAGTGATCACTGTAAAATGGTACTGAGAAAACATATTGTAGCTGGAACACTCAATGATCACTGTAAAATGGTACTGAGAAAACATACTGTAGCTGGCACATTCAGTGATCACTGTAAAATGGTACTGAGAAAACATACTGTAGCTGGCACACTCTGTGATCACTGTAAGATGGTACTGAGAAAACATACTGTAGCTGGCACATTCAGTGATTACTGTAAAATAGTACTGATAAAACATACTGTAGCTGGCACATTCAGTGATCACTGTAAAATGGTACTGAGAAAACATACTGTAGCTGGCACATTCAATGATCACTGTAAAATGGTACTGAGAAAACATACTGTAGCTGGCACACTCAGTGATCACTGTAAAATGGTACTGAGAAAACATACTGTAGCTGGCACACTCTGTGATCACTGTAAAATGGTACTGAGAAAACATACTGTAGCTGGCACAATCAGTGATCACTGTAAAATGGTACTGAGAAAACATACTGTCGCTGGCACATTCAGTGATCACTGTAAAATGGTACTAAGAAAACATACTGTAGCTGGCACAATCAGTGATCACTGTAAAATGGTACTGAGAAAACATACTGTCGCTGGCACATTCAGTGATCACTGTAAAATGGTACTGAGAAAACATACTGTAGCTGGCACAATCAGTGATCACTGTAAAATGGTACTGAGAAAACATACTGTAGCTGGCACACTCTGTGATCACTGTACAATGATACTGAGAAAACATACTGTAGCTGGCACATTCAGTGATCACTGTAAAATGATACTGAGAAAACATACTGTAGCTGGCACACTCAATGATCACTGTAAAATGGTACTGAGAAAACATACTGTAGCTGGCACATTCAGTGATCACTGTAAAATGGTACTGAGAAAACATACTGTAGCTGGCACATTCAGTGATCACTGTAAAATGGTACTGAGAAAACATACTGTAGCTGGCACATTCAGTGATCACTGTAAAATGATACTGAGAAAACATACTGTAGCTGGCACACTCAATGATCACTGTAAAATGGTACTGAGAAAACATACTGTAGCTGGCATACTCAGTGATCACTGTAAAATGGTACTGAGAAAATATACTGTAGCTGGCACACTCTGTGATCACTGTAAAATGGTACTGAGAAAACATACTGTAGCTGGCACATTCAGTGATCACTGTAAAATGGTACTGAGAAAACATATTGTAGCTGGAACACTCAATGATCACTGTAAAATGGTACTGAGAAAACATACTGTAGCTGGCACATTCAGTGATCACTGTAAAATGGTACTGAGAAACATACTGTAGCTGGCACATTCAGTGATCACTGTAAAATGGTACTGAGAAAACATACTGTAGCTGGAACACTCAATGATCACTGTAAAATGGTACTGAGAAAACATACTGTAGCTGGCACATTCAGTGATCACTGTAAAATGGTACTGAGAAAACATACTGTAGCTGGCACATTCAGTGATCACTCTAAAATGGTACTGAGAAAACATACTGTAGGCTGGCACATTCAATGATCACTGTAAAATGGTACTGAGAAAACATACTGTAGCTGGCACAATCAGTGATCACTGTAAAATGGTACTGAGAAAACATACTGTAGCTGGCACACTCTGTGATCACTGTAAAATGATACTGAGAAAACATACTGTAGCTGGCACATTCAGTGATCACTGTAAAATGATACTGAGAAAACATACTGTAGCTGGAACACTCAGTGATCACTGTAAAATGGTACTGAGAAAACATACTGTAGCTGGCACATTCAGTGATCACTGTAAAATGGTACTGAGAAAACATACTGTAGCTGGCACATTCAGTGATCACTGTAAAATGGTACTGAGAAAACATACTGTAGCTGGCACATTCAGTGATCACTGTAAAATGATACTGAGAAAACATACTGTAGCTGGCACACTCATTGATCACTGTAAAATGGTACTGAGAAAACATACTGTAGCTGGCACATTCAGTGATCACTGTAAAATGGTACTGAGAAAACATACTGTAGCTGGCACACTCTGTGATCACTGTAAAATGGTACTGAGAAAACATACTGTAGCTGGCACATTCAGTGATCACTGTAAAATGGTACTGAGAAAACATATTGTAGCTGGAACACTCAATGATCACTGTAAAATGGTACTGAGAAAACATACTGTAGCTGGCACATTCAGTGATCACTGTAAAATGGTACTGAGAAAACATACTGTAGCTGGCACACTCTGTGATCACTGTAAGATGGTACTGAGAAAACATACTGTAGCTGGCACATTCAGTGATTACTGTAAAATAGTACTGATAAAACATACTGTAGCTGGCACACTCAATGATCACTGTAAAATGGTACTGAGAAAACATACTGTAGCTGGCACACTCAGTGATCACTGTAAAATGGTACCGAGAAAAATACTGTAGCTGGCACATTCAGTGATCACTGTAAAATGGTACTGAGAAACATACTGTAGCTGGCACATTCAGTGATCACTGTAAAATGGTACTGAGAAAACATACTGTCGCTGGCACATTCAGTGATCACTGTAAAATGGTACTGAGAAAACATACTGTAGCTGGCACATTCAGTGATCACTGTAAAATGGTACTGAGAAAACATACTGTAGCTGGCACATTCAGTGATCACTGTAAAATGGTACTGAGAAAACATACTGTAGCTGGCACATTCATTGATTACTGTAAAATAGTACTGATAAAACATACTGTAGCTGGCACATTCAATGATCACTGTAAAATGGTACCGAGAAAAATACTGTAGCTGGCACATTCAGTGATCACTGTAAAATGGTACTGAGAAACATACTGTAGCTGGCACATTCAGTGATCACTGTAAAATGGTACCGAGAAAAATACTGTAGCTGGCACATTCAGTGATCACTGTAAAATGGTACTGAGAAACATACTGTAGCTGGCACATTCAGTGATCACTGTATATTGGTACTGAGAAACATATTGTAGCTGGCACATTCAGTGATCACTGTAAAATGGTACTGAGAAAACATACTGTCGCTGGCACATTCAGTGATCACTGTAAAATGGTACTGAGAAAACATACTGTAGCTGGCACATTCAGTGATCACTGTAAAATGGTACTGAGAAAACATACTGTAGCTGGCACATTCAGTGATCACTGTAAAATGGTACTGAGAAAACATACTGTAGCTGGCACATTCATTGATTACTGTAAAATAGTACTGATAAAACATACTGTAGCTGGCACATTCAATGATCACTGTAAAATGGTACCGAGAAAAATACTGTAGCTGGCACATTCAGTGATCACTGTAAAATGGTACTGAGAAACATACTGTAGCTGGCACATTCAGTGATCACTGTAAAATGGTACCGAGAAAAATACTGTAGCTGGCACATTCAGTGATCACTGTAAAATGGTACTGAGAAACATACTGTAGCTGGCACATTCAGTGATCACTGTATATTGGTACTGAGAAACATATTGTAGCTGGCACATTCAGTGATCACTGTAAAATGGTACTGAGAAACATATTGTAGCTGGCACATTCAGTGATCACTGTAAAATGGTACTGAGAAAACATACTGTAGCTGGCACATTCAGTGATCACTGTAAAATGGTACTGAGAAAACATACTGTAGCTGGAACACTCTGTGATCACTGTAAAATGGTACTGAGAAAACATACTGTAGCTGGCACATTCAGTGATCACTGTAAAATAGTACTGAGAAAACATACTGTAGCTGGCACACTCTGTGATCACTGTAAAATAGTACTGAGAAAACATACTGTAGCTGGCACATTCAGTGATCACTGTAAGATGGTACTGAGAAAACATTTTGTAGCTGGCACATTCAGTGATCACTGTAAAATGGTACTGAGAAAACATACTGTAGCTGGCACATTCAGTGATCACTGTAAAATGGTACTGAGAAAACATACTGTAGCTGGCACACTATGTGATCACTGTAAGATGGTACTGAGAAAACATACTGTAGCTGGCACATTAAATGATTACTGTAAAATAGTACTGATAAAACATACTGTAGCTGGCACACTCAATGATCACTGTAAAATGGTACTGAGAAAACATACGGTAGCTGGCACACTCAGTGATCACTGTAAAATGGTACCGAGAAAAATACTGTAGCTGGCACATTCAGTGATCACTGTAAAATGGTACTGAGAAACATACTGTAGCTGGCACATTCAGTGATCACTGTAAAATGGTACTGAGAAAACATACTGTAGCTGGAACAATCAATGATCACTGTAAAATGGTACTGAGAAAACATACTGTAGCTGGCACTTTAAGTGATCACTGTAAAATGGTACTGAGAAAACATACTGTAGCTGGCACATTCAGTGATCACTGTAAAATGGTACTGAGAAAACATACTGCAGCTGGCACATTCAATGATCACTGTAAAATGGTACTGAGAAAACATACTGTAGCTGGCACAATCAGTGATCACTGTAAAATGGTACTGAGAAAACATACTGTAGCTGGCACACTCTGTGATCACTGTAAAATGATACTGAGAAAACATACTGTAGCTGGCACATTCAGTGATCACTGTAAAATGATACTGAGAAAACATACTGTAGCTGGCACACTCAATGATCACTGTAAAATGGTACTGAGAAAACATACTGTAGCTGGCACATTCAGTGATCACTGTAAAATGGTACTGAGAAAACATACTGTAGCTGGCACATTCAGTGATCACTGTAAAATGGTACTGAGAAAACATACTGTAGCTGGCACATTCAGTGATCACTGTAATATGATACTGAGAAAACATACTGTAGCTGGCACACTCAATGATCACTGTAAAATGGTACTGAGAAAACATACTGTAGCTGGCACATTCAGTGATCACTGTAAAATGGTACTGAGGAAACATACTGTAGCTGGCACACTCTGTGATCACTGTAAAATGGTACTGAGAAAACATACTGTAGCTGGCACATTCAGTGATCACTGTAAAATGGTACTGAGAAAACATACTGTAGCTGGCACACTCAATGATCACTGTAAAATGGTACTGAGAAAACATACTGTAGCTGGCACATTCAGTGATCACTGTAAAATGGTACTGAGAAAACATATTGTAGCTGGCACATTCAATGATCACTGTAAAATGGTACTGAGAAAACATACTGTAGCTGGCACACTCTGTGATCACTGTAATATGGTACTGAGAAAACATACTGTAGCTGGCACATTCAGTGATCACTGTAAAATGGTACTGAGAAAACATACTGTAGCTGGCACACTCTGTGATCACTGTAAGATGGTACTGAGAAAACATACTGTAGCTGGCACACTCAGTGATCACTGTAAAATAGTACTGATAAAACATACTGTAGCTGGCACACTCAATGATCACTGTAAAATGGTACTGAGAAAACATACTGTAGCTGGCACACTCAGTGATCACTGTAAAATGGTACCGAGAAAAATACTGTAGCTGGCACATTCAGTGATCACTGTAAAATGGTACTGAGAAACATACTGTAGCTGGCACACTCAATGATCACTGTAAAATGGTACTGAGAAAATATACTGTAGCTGGCACACTCAGTAATCACTGTAAAATGGTACCGAGAAAAATACTGTAGCTGGCACATTCAGTGATCACTGTAAAATGGTACTGAGAAACATACTGTAGCTGGCACATTCAGTGATCACTGTAAAATGGTACTGAGAAAACATACTGTAGCTGGAACACTCAATGATCACTGTAAAATGGTACTGAGAAAACATACTGTAGCTGGCACATTCAGTGCTCACTGTAAAATGGTACTGAGAAAACATACTGTAGCTGGCACATTCAGTGATTACTGTAAAATAGTACTGAGAAAACATACTGTAGCTGGCACATTCAGTGATCACTGTAAAATGGTACTGAGAAAACATACTGTAGCTGGCACACTCAGTGATCACTGTAAAATGGTACTGAGAAAACATACTGTAGCTGGCACATTCAGTGATCACTGTAAAATGGTACCGAGAAAAATACTGTAGCTGGCACATTCAGTGATCACTGTAAAATGGTACCGAGAAAAATACTGTAGCTGGCACATTCAGTGATCACTGTAAAATGGTACTGAGAAACATACTGTAGCTGGCATATTCAGTGATCACTGTATATTGGTACTGAGAAACATATTGTAGCTGGCACATTCAGTGATCACTGTAAAATGGTACTGAGAAACATATTGTAGCTGGCACATTCAGTGATCACTGTAAAATGGTACTGAGAAAACATACTGTAGCTGGCACATTCAGTGATCACTGTATATTGGTACTGAGAAAACATACTGTAGCTGGCACATTCAGTGATCACTGTAAAATGGTACTGAGAAAACATACTGTAGCTGGCACACTCTGTGATCACTGTAAAATGGTACTGAGAAAACATACTGTAGCTGGCACATTCAGTGATCACTGTAAAATAGTACTGAGAAAACATACTGTAGCTGGCACACTCTGTGATCACTGTAAAATGGTACTGAGAAAACATACTGTAGCTGGCACATTCAGTGATCACTGTAAGATGGTACTGATAAAGCATACTGTAGCTGGCACATTCAGTGATCACTGTAAAATGGTACTGAGAAAACATACTGTAGCTGGCACATTCAGTGATCACTGTAAAATGGTACTGAGAAAACATACTGTAGCTGGCACATTCAGTGATCACTGTAAAATAGTACTGAGAAAACATACTGTAGCTGGCACACTCAATGATCACTGTAAAATAGTACTGAGAAAACATACTGTAGCTGGCACATTCAGTGATCACTGTAAGATGGTACTGATAAAACATACTGTAGCTGGCACATTCAGTGATCACTGTAAAATAGTACTGAGAAAACATACTGTAGCTGGCACATTCAGTGATCACTGTAAAATGGTACTGAGAAAACATACTGTAGCTGGAACACTCAGTGATCACTGTAAAATGGTACTGAGAAAACATACTGTAGCTGGCACACTCAGTGATCACTGTAAAATGGTACTGAGAAAACATACTGTAGCTGGCACATTCAGTGATCACTGTAAAATGGTATTGAGAAAACATACTGTAGCTGGCACATTCAGTGATCACTGTAAAATGGTACTGAAAAAACATACTGTAGCTGGCACACTCTGTGATCACTGTAAAATGGTACTGAGAAAACATACTGTAGCTGGCACATTCAGTGATCACTGTAAAATGGTACTGAGAAAACATACTGTAGCTGGCACATTCAGTGATCACTGTAAAATGGTACTGAGAAAGCATACGGTAGCTGGCACATTCAGTGATCACTGTAAAATGGTACTGAGAAAACATACTGTAGCTGGCACAATCAATGATCACTGTAAAATGGTACTGAGAAAACATACTGTAGCTGGAACACTCAATGATCACTGTAAAATGGTACTGATAAAACATACTGTAGCTGGCACACTCAGTGATCACTGTAAAATGGTACTGAGAAAACATACTGTAGCTGGCACATTCAGTGATCACTGTAAAATGGTACTGAGAAAACATACTGTAGCTGGCACATTCAGTGATCACTGTAAAATGGTACTGAGAAAACATACTGTAGCTGGCACACTCAGTGATCACTGTAAAATGGTATTGAGAAAACATACTGTAGCTGGCACATTCAGTGATCACTGTAAAATGGTACTGAGAAAACATTCTGTAGCTGGCACACGCGTTAGGAGCCTCTAACGCTGGTTTTGACGGCTACCGCCGAACTCTAAATCTAGGCCTCAGTGATCACTGTAAAATGGTACTGAGAAAACATACTGTAGCTGGCACACTCAGTGATCACTGTAAAATGGTACTGAGAAAACATACTGTAGCTGGCACACTCTGTGATCACTGTAAAATGGTACTGAGAAAACATACTGTAGCTGGCACACTCAGTGATCACTTTAAAATGGTACTGAGAAAACATACTGTAGCTGGCACACTCAGTGATCACTGTAAAATGGTACTGAGAAAACATACTGTAGCTGGCACACTCAGTGATCACTGTAAAATGGTACTGAGAAAACATACTGTAGCTGGCACACTCAGTGATCACTGTAAAATGGTACTGAGAAAACATACTGTAGCTGGCACACTCAGTGATCACTGTAAAATGGTACTGAGAAAACATACTGTAGCTGGCACACTCTGTGATCACTGTAAAATGGTACTGAGAAAACATACTGTAGCTGGCACACTCAGTGATCACTTTAAAATGGTACTGAGAAAACATACTGTAGCTGGCACATTCAGTGATCACTGTAAAATGGTACTGAGAAAACATACTGTAGCTGGCACACTCTGTGATCACTGTAAAATGGTACTGAGAAAACATACTGTAGCTGGCACATTCAGTGATCACTGTAAAATGGTACTGAGAAAACATACTGTAGCTGGCACACTCAGTGATCACTGTAAAATGGTACTGAGAAAACATACTGTAGCTGGCACACTCTGTCATCACTGTAAAATGGTACTGAGAAAACATACTGTAGCTGGCACATTCAGTGATCACTGTAAAATGGTACTGAGAAAACATACTGTAGTTGGCACATTCAGTGATCACTGTAAAATGGTACTGAGAAAACATACTGTAGCTGGCACACTCAGTGATCACTGTAAAATGGTACTGAGAAAACATACTGTAGCTGGCACACTCAGTGATCACTGTAAAATGGTACTGAGAAAACATACTGTAGCTTGCACATTCAGTGATCACTGTAAGATGGTACTGAGAAAACATAGGCCTAGATTTAGAGTTGGGCGGTAGCCGTGAAAACCAGCGTTAGAGGCTACTAACGCTGGTTTTTACCGCCCTCAGGTATTTGGAATCACTGAAAAAAGGGTCTAACGCTCACTTTTCAGCCGCGACTTTTCCATACCGCAGATCCCCTTACGTCAATTGCGTATCCTATCTTTTCAATGGGATCTTTCTAACTCCGGTATTTAGAGTCATGTCTGAAGTGAGCGTTAGAATTCTAACGACAAAACTCCAGCCGCAGAAAAAACCCAGGAGTTAAGAGCTTTTTGGGCTAACGCCGGTTCATAAAGCTCTTAACTACTGTGCCCTAAAGTACACTAACACCCATAAACTACCTATGTACCCCTAAACTGAGGTCCCCCCACATCCCCGCAACTCGATTAAATTTTTTAACCCCTAATCTGCCGACCGCCACCTACATTATACTTATGTACCCCTAATCTGCTGCCCCTAACACCGCCGACCCCTATATTATATTTATTAACCCCTAACCTGCCCCCCACAACGTCGCCGCCAGCTACCTACACTTATTAACCCCTAATCTGCCGACCGCAAAGTGCCGCCACCTACATTATAGCTATGTACCCCTAATCTGCTGCCCCTAACACCGCCGACCCCTGTATTATATTTATTAACCCCTAATCTGCCCCCCTCAACGTCGCCTCCACCTGCCTACACTTATTAACCCCTAATCTGCCGAGCGGACCGCACCGCTACTATAATAAAGTTATTAACCCCTAATCCGCATCACTAACCCTATAATAAATAGTATTAACCCCTAATCTGCCCTCCCTAACATCGCCGACACCTAACTTCAATTATTAACCCCTAATCTTCCGACCGGAGCTCACCGCTACTATAATAAATGTATTAACCCCTAAAGCTAAGTCTAACCCTAACACTAACACCCCCCTAACTTAAATATAATTTAAATCTAACGAAATAAATGAACTCTTATTAAATAAATTATTCCTATTTAAAGCTAAATACTTACCTGTAAAATAAATCCTAATATAGCTACAATATAAATTATAATTACATTGTAGCTATTTTAGGATTAATATTTATTTTACAGGCAACTTTGTATTTATTTTAACCAGGTACAATAGCTATTAAATAGTTAAGAACTATTTAATAGTTACCTAGTTAAAATAATTACAAAATCACCTGTAAAATAAATCCTAACCTAAGTTCTAATTAAACCTAACACTACACTATCAATAAATTAATTAAATAAAATACCTACAATTACCTACAATTAAACCTAACACTACACTAGCAATACATTAATTAAATACAATATCTACAAATAACTACAATGAAATAAACTAACTAAAGTACAAAAAATAAAAAAGAACTAAGTTACAAAAAATAAAAAAATATTTACAAACATAAGAAAAATATTACAACAATTTTAAACTAATTACACCTACTCTAAGCCCCCTAACAAAATAACAAAGCCCCCCATAATAAAAAATGCCCTACCCTATTCTAAATTACTAAAGTTCAAAGCTCTTTTACCTTACCAGCCCTGAACAGGGCCCTTTGCGGGGCATGCCCCAAGAAATTCAGCTCTTTTGCCTGTAAAAAAAAACATACAATACCCCCCCCCAACATTTCAACCCACCACCCACATACCCCTAATCTAACCCAAACCCCCCTTAAATAAACCTAACACTAAGCCCCTGAAGATCTTCCTACCTTGTCTTCACCCTGCCAGGTTCACCGATCGGTCCAGAAGAGCTCCTCCGATGTCCTGATCCAAGCCCAAGCGGGGGGCTGAAGATGTCCATGATCCGGTCGAAGTCTTCATCCAAGCGGGGCAGAAGAGATCTTCCATCCGATTGAAGTCTTCATCCAGGCGGCATCTTCTATCGTCATCCATCCGGAGCGAAGCGGCAGCATCCTGAAGACCTCCGACGCGGAACATCCATCCTGCCCGACGACTGAACGACGAATGACGGTTCCTTTAAGGGACGTCATCCAAGATGGCGTCCCTCGAATTCCGATTGGCTGATAGGATTCTATCAGCCAATCGGAATTAAGGTAGGAATATTCTGATTGGCTGATGGAACCAGCCAATCAGAATCAAGTTCAATCCGATTGGCTGATTCGATCAGCCAATCAGATTGAGCTCGCATTCTATTGGCTGTTCCGATCAGCCAATAGAATGCGAGCTCAATCTGATTGGCTGATTGGATCAGCCAATCGGATTGAACTTGATTCTGATTGGCTGATTCCATCAGCCAATCAGAATATTCCTACCTTAATTCCGATTGGCTGATAGAATCCTATCAGCCAATCGGAATTCGAGGGACGCCATCTTGGATGAGGTCCCTTAAAGGAACCGTCATTCGTCGTTCAGTCGTCGGGCAGGATGGATGTTCCGCGTCGGAGGTCTTCAGGATGCTGCCGCTTCGCTCCGGATGGATGACGATAGAAGATGCCGCCTGGATGAAGACTTCAATCGGATGGAAGACCTCTTCTGCCCCGCTTGGATGAAGACTTCGACCGGATCATGGACATCTTCAGCCCCCCGCTTGGGCTTGGATCAGGACATCGGAGGAGCTCTTCTGGACCGATCGGAGAACCTGGCAGGGTGAAGACAAGGTAGGAAGATCTTCAGGGGCTTAGTGTTAGGTTTATTTAAGGGGGGTTTGGGTTAGATTAGGGGTATGTGGGTGGTGGGTTGTAATGTTGGGGGGGGGGGGTATTGTATGTTTTTTTTTACAGGCAAAAGAGCTGAATTTCTTGGGGCATGCCCCGCAAAGGGCCCTGTTCAGGGCTGGTAAGGTAAAAGAGCTTTTAATTTAGTAATTTAGAATAGGGTAGGGCATTTTTTTATTTTGGGGGTCTTTGTTATTTTGTTAGGGGGCTTAGAGTAGGTGTAATTAGTTTAAAATTGTTGTAATATTTTTCTTATGTTTGTAAATATTTTTTTATTTTTTGTAACTTAGTTCTTTTTTATTTTTTGTACTTTAGTTAGTTTATTTCATTGTAGTTATTTGTAGATATTGTATTTAATTAATGTATTGCTAGTGTAGTGTTAGGTTTAATTGTAGGTAATTGTAGGTATTTTATTTAATTAATTTATTGATAGTGTAGTGTTAGGTTTAATTAGAACTTAGGTTAGGATTTATTTTACAGGTGATTTTGTAATTATTTTAACTAGGTAACTATTAAATAGTTCTTAACTATTTAATAGCTATTGTACCTGGTTAAAATAAATACAAAGTTGCCTGTAAAATAAATATTAATCCTAAAATAGCTACAATGTAATTATAATTTATATTGTAGCTATATTAGGATTTATTTTACAGGTAAGTATTTAGCTTTAAATAGGAATAATTTATTTAATAAGAGTTAATTTATTTCGTTAGATTTAAATTATATTTAACTTAGGGGGGTGTTAATGTTAGGGTTAGACTTAGCTTTAGGGGTTAATCCATTTATTATAGTAGCGGTGAGCTCCGGTCGGCAGATTAGGGGTTAATAATTGAAGTTAGGTGTCGGCGATGTTAGGGAGGGCAGATTAGGGGTTAATACTATTTATTATAGGGTTAGTGAGGCGGATTAGGGGTTAATAACTTTATTATAGTAGCGGTGCGGTCCGCTCGGCAGATTAGGGGTTAATAAGTGTAGGCAGGTGGAGGCGACATTGTGGGGGGCAGATTAGGGGTTAATAAATATAATATAGGGGTCGGCGGTGTTAGGGGCAGCAGATTAGGGGTACATAGGGATAATGTAAGTAGCGGCTGTTTACGGAGCGACAGATTAGGGGTTAAAAATAATATGCAGGGCTCAGCGATAGCGGGGGCGGCAGATTAGGGGTTAATAAGTGTAAGGATAGGGGTGTTTAGACTCGGGGTACATGTTAGAGTGTTAGGTGCAGACGTAGGAAGTGTTTCCCCATAGGAAACAATGGGGCTGCGTTAGGAGCTGAACGCGGCTTTTTTGCAGGTGTTAGGTTTTTTTTCAGCTCAAACAGCCCCATTGTTTCCTATGGGGGAATCGTGCACGAGCACGTTTTTGAGGCTGGCCGCGTCCGTAAGCAACTCTGGTATCGAGAGTTGCAGATGCGTTAAAAATGCTCTACGCTCCTTTTTTGGAGCCTAACGCAGCCATTCTGTGAACTCTCAATACCAGAGTTATTTTTATGGTGCGGCCAGAAAAAAGCCGGTGTTAGCTACGCGGGTCGTTACCGACAAAACTCTAAATCTAGCCGATACTGTTTTAGTTTCAGAACATCATCATCATCATATGATCCAACAAATCTTCAAAATATTGTTTATATTTTATAAAAAAAAGTCACATATTTTTTGTGTGACATTCCAGCCTCATATAAATTATTATGTCCAGTCCAGACAACCAGTACAATATAAATTATTGAATATATCATTTTATCTGTCACACATGTTAATTGATGACTCTATAATTGATATATAAATAATTTGTAAGTCATTTATACCATCTGCCTTTAAGGTACCTTTTGCATTAAACATTTAGCATATATACAGTGCAAATTCAAATTACACTGTGCTCCTGTAAATTACGTTTCCCTTAGGCACTAGTGTTTTCTTGGCAAGGTTTCCTTAGCCTCTACATAAACCCCATGGAGTGACTTTATTTCTCTTTGATTGGCTAATTGAGATTGGCAGATAATCACAGTATGCATGTAAAAGCCCCTACAAATGCAATCAGTCTATATCTAGTTACATTAAATTTGTCAACACGCCAAGCATGCTCTGTCTACTTTATACAAGCTTAGTTCTTAAAATATCTGTAAAGCCTCCCATGTTCTCACATTACTTTAACACCTGGAGATTTAATCTCAATATTTATGTGACACCAATTTAGATTAAGATTACGTTTTTCTCTTATCACTTGACAGCTTTTGTAAAACATTTACTCAAACAGAAAAGCTTAGGAGCGGCTTGAAAAAGATATCACTTACTATATTCTGGCTTGAAGAATAAGGCTTTTGAATTTATACAATAGGTCATTTTTTTCCAATTTGAGTGATCTTAAATAAAAAAGTAGAAGAAAAATATGCTTCTCCTTCTTTATTGAAAAGAAGATGCCTTTTACAGGTTCACTATCCAAATAACTTATTCAGAGGTGTAATTGTTTGAAACCTATTCCATTTCCAAGGACTGGTTATGTTCACCTTTAAAAGAGATTTGCATCCAAAGGTGAAAGCAATTTTAAGGATCTGTAAGGAATATACCTGGTCTCGCTGTTTCTCATTTTATCAGACCCTGGCAGTCTCTGTATTGAGATAATACTTTAATTTTCTATGAGCACCAACCCCAAAGAACAGAGCATTGTTTTCATGTGATATCTAGTTCATGTGGAGCCCAAAGGACAACTGGAAATTATAACAAAGAGATTGGAAAATCAAACACAAAATATTCCAATTTAGCTGACTGCCTATTGGCACGGAATTTAAATCTCTTATGCTTTTATCTAAGTATTTGAAGTATTTCTGCATTTAAAACCCTTTCTGATTTTTTTACAGCATAATTATTTGCCATGCATTAGGTTTCTCAATGAAATTTCAAATAGATAAAATAATAAGAAATAATAAGAATAAGAAAATACATATGTCAGGGTCTGTTTAAAGAAATGTTTAAATAATGTTCCATTATAAGAACCCTGACATACAGGTATACCCTGCTCATACAGCGGGTTAGGGACCGGAGCCCTGCTGTAAAGTAAAAAACTGCCTTAAAGTGAAACAAGGCAGTTTTAGCTTTCTTTTCACTTGCCAGTGTGTTTAAAAACTTGAAAACATGTTTGAACCAACATATATTAGCTGTGCAATAGGGCTACATTTAGTTTAACACAAGCACAGCACGGTATTCAATTAGTATTAAAAAAATACCTGTAAAATAGTGACAATTACTGCAGTAAAATTTCCCTGACTATAGCACTGAGACATAGATTTCACTGTAATGCCGCAAACAGAGTGAACTAACCATAACAAAAACTTTAATTATGCTTACCTGATCATTTTCTTTTCTTCAGATGGAAAGAGTCCACAGTTGCATTCATTACTTTTGGGAATTCAGAACCTGGCCACCAGGAGGAAGCAAAGACACCCCAGTCAAAGGCTTAAATACTCTTTCCACTTCCCTCATCCCCCAGTCATTCTGCTGAGGAACAAGGAACAGTAGAAGAAACATCAGGGTGAAAAGGAGCCAGAAGAATAAAATAAAGACACCCCAAATAAAAAATACAGGTGGGGAGCTGTGGACTCTTTCCATCTGAAGAAAATGATCAGGTAAGCATCATTTAAGTTTTTCTCCATAAATAGAAAGAGTCCATAGCTGCATTCATTACTTTTGGGAAAACAATACCCAAGCTATAGAGGACACTGAATGCTAAAACGGGAGGGTACATTAAGCGGCCCATTCTGAAAGCACCAAGCCTGAAACCACTACCCAACAAACATCCGCTTCATCCGAAGCCGAAAAAACATAGAAAATAAAAAGCCCCCAATGACACCGGCCCGCATATAGTCCAGAAACCTAGCTAGAGACTGCAAATCAGACTCAACTGAGCGAGCAAGCCACCAGGAGACACCATCGGCCAGCAGTCGGTCCCTGACCACACATCCCCTACTAAAGAAGGGAACACCAGCCGACACTCCAAACAGGGATAGGACAAGAAGAACCAAAGGAAACCGAAAGGTTACCGCAATTGCAAAATAGCAATAATTCCTGAGATCGAGCCCGGCTCACAAAAACCCAAATGGGTCCTAGGTCCCGACAAACCACAAGGTTTAGGATCAGTCCTCGGAAGAGAAAAACCTTCTCGCCACAAATGCACCAAGAAAACAACTGAAGACCAAGTCCTCAAATTGACAGAACTCTGAGTATAGAGGTATTCAGAGACAAAAACGGGTAGCAGACCCAGATGAAGCACCCCTGGGTCAAAACTCCCCAGCCATTCTTAGGATGACACAGAAGAAAATACTTGCTGAGAAGTAAAAAGCGGCCAAACAAGGTAACAGATTGTAAAATCTCCCAGACAAAGGGTCCACTCTAGTCAACCCAGCCGCCAGACCTGCACATAGGTCTAAAAAAAAAAAGGGAGAAGCACAGAACATCAAGAGGCCCTCTGCACCCCCAGCCCAAATATAACCAACAGGTCCCAGAACCCACTCCCAGCTGGACCGGCCCAAGCGTCAGCAGGTCTGAAAACAGGGGAACATCAAAAACCCCAACACCAGCTCAAACTGGCGGAAGAATGGCCTTGGCTATCCCAACAGAGTTGAGGTGCCAACCCCAAAACTCCTCCCTGGAGACAGTCGATAAGGCCGTAGACCCAGATAAATCCAGCAACAGGCCCAACACAGGCTCGACGCAGAGCCAGAAATCTCCAGATGGAACAGAACAACCCAGAGGGCATATCTCTCTCCGAAACAGTCTCAAACTCTGTTCCAACCTCCTGAACCCAGGAGGAGCCCCCAGACAGGGACCACACCCCTGAAAAGGAGGAGATAAGTCCCCCCCCCAAAAAAGAGGGCAATATGTAAAGCAAGGCACGAAGCCACGGGCCAAACCCAGAGATCACATCTCCAACGAAGATGAGCTTCAAGGGTCCCTTGGAAAAAATAGCCTGCCATGCTGAAGCGGATACCCCGCAACCTGTCACTTGACAACAAGCTGACCAAGGAAACCCGTACCTTAAAATGTAAGGCAAGCCTTAGATTTAAGAAAGAAAATAAAGGGTTTATAGTGTATAAAGCGCTGGACTTAAAACGCTTTTTTGCCTCCCGAAATACTGTCCTCCTCCTGGACAGAGAAAATGTAAATAAAACAGAGAATGGTTTTCGGGGGCGCTCAGTAAGCTCAAAACGTTAGAGATATGGGTATGATCACATTAATAATGGGGACCTTAATAAGGGTGTTCTCAAATAATTATATATATATATATATATAATTACAGGGAGTGCAGAATTATTAGGCAAGTTGTATTTTTGAGGATTAATTTTATTATTGAACAACAACCATGTTCTCAATGAACCCAAAAAACTCATTAATATCAAAGCTGAATAGTTTTAGAAGTAGTTTTTAGTTTGTTTTTAGTTATAGCTATTTTAGGGGGATATCTGTGTGTGCAGGTGACTATTACTGTGCATAATTATTAGGCAACTTAACAAAAAACAAATATATACCCATTTCAATTATTTATTTTTACCAGTGAAACCAATATAACATCTCAACATTCACAAATATAAATTTCTGACATTCAAAAACAAAACAAAAACAAATCAGCGACCAATATAGCCACCTTTCTTTGCAAGGACACTCAAAAGCCTGCCATCTATGGATTCTGTCAGTGTTTTGATCTGTTCACCATCAACATTGCGTGCAGCAGCAACCACAGCCTCCCAGACACTGTTCAGAGAGGTGTACTGTTTTCCCTCCTTGTAAATCTCACATTTGATGATGGACCACAGGTTCTCAATGGGGTTCAGATCAGGTGAACAAGGAGGCCATGTCATTAGATTTTCTTCTTTTATACCCTTTCTTGCCAGCCACGCTGTGGAGTACTTGGACGCGTGTGATGGAGCATTGTCCTGCATGAAAATCATGTTTTTCTTGAAGGATGCAGACTTCTTCCTGTACCACTGCTTGAAGAAGGTGTCTTCCAGAAACTGGCAGTAGGACAGGGAGTTGAGCTTGACTCCATCCTCAACCCGAAAAGGCCACACAAGCTCATCCTTGATGATACCAGCCCAAACCAGTACTCCACCTCCACCTTGCTGGCGTCTGAGTCGGACTGGAGCTCTCTGCCCTTTACCAATCCAGCCACGGGCCCATCCATCTGGCCCATCAAGACTCACTCTCATTTCATCAGTCCATAAAACCTTAGAAAAATCAGTCTTGAGATATTTCTTGGCCCAGTCTTGACGTTTCAGCTTGTGTGTCTTGTTCAGTGGTGGTCGTCTTTCAGCCTTTCGTACCTTGGCCATGTCTCTGAGTATTGCACACCTTGTGCTTTTGGGCACTCCAGTGATGTTGCAGCTCTGAAATATGGCCAAACTGGTGGCAAGTGGCATCTTGGCAGCTGCACGCTTGACTTTTCTCAGTTCATGGGCAGTTATTTTGCATCTTGGTTTTTCCACACGCTTCTTGCGACCCTGTTGACTATTTTGAATGAAACGCTTGATTGTTCGATGATCACGCTTCAGAAGCTTTGCAATTTTAAGAGTGCTGCATCCCTCTGCAAGATATCTCACTATTTTTGACTTTTCTGAGCCTGTCAAGTCCTTCTTTTGACCCATTTTGCCAAAGGAAAGGAAGTTGCCTAATAATTATGCACACTTGATATAGGGTGTTGATGTCATTAGACCACACCCCTTCTCATTACAGAGATGCACATCACCTAATATGCTTAATTGGTAGTAGGCTTTCGAGCCTATACAGCTTGGAGTAAGACAACATGCATAAAGAGGATTATGTGGTCAAAATACTCATTTGCCTAATAATTCTGCACTCCCTGTATATACAGGGAGTGCAGAATTATTAGGCAAGTTGTATTTTTGAGGATTAATTTTATTATTGAACAACAACCATGTTCTCAATGAACCCAAAAAACTCATTAATATCAAAGCTGAATAGTTTTGGAAGTAGTTTTTAGTTTGTTTTTAGTTATAGCTATTTTAGGGGGATATCTGTGTGTGCAGGTGACTATTACTGTGCATAATTATTAGGCAACTTAACAAAAAACAAATATATACCCATTTCAATTATTTATTTTTACCAGTGAAACCAATATAACATCTCAACATTCACAAATATACATTTCTGACATTCAAAAACAAAACAAAAAGAAATCAGTGACCAATATAGCCACCTTTCTTTGCAAGGACACTCAAAAGCCTGCCATCCATGGATTCTGTCAGTGTTTTGATCTGTTCACCATCAACATTGCGTGCAGCAGCAACCACAGCCTCCCAGACATTGTTCAGAGAGGTCTACTGTTTTCCCTCCTTGTAAATCTCACATTTGATGATGGACCACAGGTTCTCAATGGGGTTCAGATCAGGTGAACAAGGAGGCCATGTCATTAGATTTTCTTCTTTTATACCCTTTCTTGCCAGCCACGCTGTGGAGTACTTGGACGCGTGTGATGGAGCATTGTCCTGCATGAAAATCATGTTTTTCTTGAAGGATGCAGACTTCTTCCTGTACCACTGCTTGAAGAAGGTGTCTTCCAGAAACTGGCAGTAGGACTGGGAGTTGAGCTTGACTCCATCCTCAACCCGAAAAGGCCCCACAAGCTCATCTTTGATGATACCAGCCCAAACCAGTACTCCACCTCCACCTTGCTGGCGCCTGAGTCAGACTGGAGCTCTCTGCCCTTTACCAATCCAGCCACAGGCCCATCCATCTGGCCCATCAAGACTCACTCTCATTTCATCAGTCCATAAAACCTTAGAAAAATCAGTCTTGAGATATTTCTTGGCCCAGTCTTGACGTTTCAGCTTGTGTGTCTTGTTCAGTGGTGGTCATCTTTCAGCCTTTCTTACCTTGGCCATGTCTCTGAGTATTGCACACCTTGTGCTTTTGGGCACTCCAGTGATGTTGCAGCTCTGAAATATGGCCAAACTGGTGGCAAGTGGCATCTTGGCAGCTGCACGCTTGACTTTTCTCAGTTCATAGGCAGTTATTTTGCGCCTTGGTTTTTCCACACGCTTCTTGCGACCCTGTTGACTATTTTGAATGAAACGATTGATTGTTCGATGATCACGCTTCAGAAGCTTTGCAATTTTAAGAGCGCTGCATCCCTCTGCAAGATATCTCACTATTTTTGACTTTTCTGAGCCTGTCAAGTCCTTCTTTTGACCCATTTTGCCAAAGGAAAGGAAGTTGCCTAATAATTATGCACACCTGATATAGGGTGTTGATGTCATTAGACCACACCCCTTCTCATTACAGAGATGCACATCACCTAATATGCTTAATTGGTAGTAGGCTTTCGAGCCTATACAGCTTGGAGTAAGACAACATGCATAAAGAGGATGATGTGGTCAAAATACTCATTTGCCTAATAATTCTGCACTCCCTGTATATTTGGACTCTTTTCCTTTTTGGTAAAAAATTATTGAAGGATAAATCACTCTTTTTTTATCTTTTATTGTAAAATACATCTTTATGTATTTATTCGTGAATGATCTACAGAAGAGCAAAAAATTCAAATGTATATATATATTTGGACTCTTTTCCTTTTTGGTAAAAAATTATTGATTTAGAGTGATTTATCCTTCAATAATTTTTTACCAAAAAGGAAAAGAGTCCAAATACAGTGAGTGCAGAATTATTAGGCAAATGAGTATTTTGACCACATCCTCCTCTTTATGCATGTTGTCTTAATCCAAGCTGTATAGGCTCGAAAGCCTACTACCAATTAAGCATATTAGGTGATGTGCATCTCTGTAATGAGAAGGGGTGTGGTCTAATGACATCAACACCCTATATCAGGTGTGCATAATTATTAGGCAACTTCCTTTCCTTTGGCAGGAACAGTCCTTTAGCTGTGGAAGAGGAGCATACTATGGTGGGCAGTCCTTCAGTCATGGAAGAGGGGCATACAAGTCAGGGCCAGAGGCAGATGTTGGTGGTAGGAGACTCTATTATAAGGAAGGTTGATAGGGTAATTTGTCATCCAGACCCTTTACATAGAACAGTTTGCTGTCTTCCAGGGGCTCGTGTTAGGCATATTGTGGAGCGTATTGATAGATGCGGGTCTGATCCTGCAGTCATGGTGCATATTGGTACTAATGAAGAAATCAGTGGGAGATGGAGAGTCCTAAAAAATGACTTCAGGGAGTTAGGTAGCAAGCTTAAAGCAAGGACCTCCAAAGTAATATTTTCTGAGATATTACCAGTGCCGTGTGTTAACTCAGTAAGGCAGAAGGAGCTAAGGTCTGTTAATTCATGGCTAAAAACATGGTGTAAAAATGAGGGGTTTGACTTTTTAGAACACTGGGCTGATTTTTCACTAGGGTACAAATTGTACAGTAAGGATGGATTGCACCTGAATGACATGGGTGCAGGTGTGTTGGGGGAAAGGATGGTAGCACGTTTAGAGAACCTTTTAAACTAGGCAAAGGGGGGGAGGGTCAATTAGAACAAAATAGAACAGAGAGATCAGTGTCTGAATATGTCACTCCCTTAATATCTCAAGGAAGGGATGACTTAAGAAATGTCACATTAGAAAGTATAGAGGAAAGTACACCAAGTAGCAGCAGAAAGCACATGAAAATTAAATGTATGACAACAAATGCAAGAAGCATGACAGGTAAAATGGGGGAGCTGACGCTCTTAGTTGCAGAAGAGGACTATGATGTTATCAGTATAACTGAAACTTGGTGGGATGATTCACATGACTGGGCAGTTAACTTAGAGGGGTATACATTATTTAGGAGGGACAGGAATAATAAAAGGGGTGGAGGAATCTGCATGTATATTAAACCTGACCTTAAACCTACAATAAGGGAAGATATTTATGATACAAGTGACAATGTAGAGACCCTGTGGGTTGAAATAAAGAGTGGGGGGAAAAATCCTAAAAAAAATATTACTAGGAACATGCTACAAGCCTCCCAACATTAGTGACCCGGAGGAAACTCAACTACTTATCCAAATAGGTAAGGCTGCTAATAACAGTGCTGTAATTATGGGAGATTTTAACTACCCTGATATAAACTGGGCCAATGAAACTTGTAATTCAGCTAAGGGGGATAGATTTTTAAATGTTCTCAGGGATAACTTCTTGTCACAATTAATAGAGGAGCCAACTAGGAGTAAAGCTATATTGGATTTAGTGCTATCAAACAATACAGATATAATATCAAACATAGAAGTTAAAGAACATTTGGGTAACAGTGATCATAACATGGTCACATTTGAAATCTCTTTTCATGTGCAGTGTTTTAAAGGCTTAACTAAGACTTTTAATTTCAAGAAAGCAAAATTCAACGATTTAAGGAAATCATTAAATAATATAAATTGGGACAATGTATTTTCTAATAAAAATACAGAGGATAAATGGATAATATTTAAAAATGTGTTAAATAAATATACATATCAATACATACCATATGGTTATAAAAATAAAAATAAAAAAACTAAGCCGTTATGGCTAAATAAAAATGTGTTAAAAGAAATTAGGAAAAAACGTAGGGCATTTAAATTATTAAAAGAAAATAGTACAGACTCAGCATACAATATTTATAAGGAATGTAACAAAGCATGCAAAAAAGCAATCAAATTAGCCAAAATTGAAAATGAAAAATTAATTGCCAACGATTCTAAGTCTAACCCTAAAAGGTTCTTTAAGTACATAAATAGCAAAAAATCTAAGAAGGATAATATAGGTACATTAAAATGTGTGGAGGGTAGCATGATAAATAATGACAGGGAGAAGGCTGAGGTACTAAATCAGTTTTTTTCTTCAGTATACACAAGAGAGGAACCATTGAATGATACTTTGGAACAGAATAGAACATGCCAGTCCATACCACTAACTGGGTTTTGTTTAGAGGATATCAGGAAAAAACTAAAAAATATTAAGGTAAATAAAACTCCAGGCCCAGATGGAATACACCCAAGGGTGTTAAGTGAACTTAGCACTGTTATAGACAAACCTTTACTCTTAATTTTTCAAGACTTATTATCCTCAGGCATGGTACCCCAGGATTGGCGTAAAGCTGATGTGGTGCCACTCTTCAAAAAGGGAAGCAGGGATGATCCAGGAAGCTATAGACCAGTTAGTCTGACATCAATAGTGGGGAAGATATTTGAAGGGATTATAAGGGATTATATTGATGAGCATATTCGTGTAAACAAGATTATGAGTTCTAATCAGCATGGCTTTAGGAGAAATAGATCATGTCAAACTAATCTAATTAGATTCTATGAGGAAGTAAGTAAAAATATAGATAAAGGGGAATCAGTTGATGTGATATACTTAGATTTTGCAAAGGCATTTGATACAGTGCCACATGAGAGATTAATGCACAAAATTAAGGGACTGGGAATAGCTGAAAATGTTAGCTCATGGATAAATAACTGGATAAAAGATAGGGAGCAACGAGTAGCAGTAAATGGATCATACTCAGATTGGACAAAGGTAATCAGTGGCGTCCCCCAGGGATCAGTACTGGGCCCTGTCCTTTTTAATAATTTTATAAATGACTTGGAGCAAGGATTAAATAGCGACATCTCTATTTTTGCAGATGATACTAAGTTAAGTAAGGTCATTAGGTCAGAGCAGGATGAACTCTCTTTGCAAAGGGATTTGCTAAAATTAGAACTATGGGCAAGTGAATGGAAAATGAGATTTAATACGGAAAAATGTAAGGTTCTACATTTTGGAAGTACAAATAAGCAGGCTATGTATTTTTTAAATGGGACAAGACTTAGCCAAACACAGGAGGAAAGGGATTTGGGAGTAGTAATAGATAACAAGCTAAAGATGAGTGCACAATGCAGGGCAGCGGCTTCAAAGGCTAATAAGATACTAGCATGTATTAAAAGAGGCATTGATTCAAGGGAGGAAAGCATAATTCTGTTATTATATAAAGCCCTGGTAAGACCTCACCTTGAGTTTGGAGTGCAGTTCTGGGGACCGATTGCTAAAAAAGATATTGCAGAACTAGAAAAAGTTCAGAGAAGGGCTACAAAGCTAATAAGGGGATTGGAGAAATTAACCTATGAGGAGAGGCTAGCCAAACTGGGTCTGTTCTCTTTAGAAAAAAGGCACTTGAGAGGTGACATGATTACTTTATATAAATATATTCAAGGCCCATATACAGAGATGGCAGAAGCTCTTTTTATTCCAAGAAAATTGGTTCTGACAAGAGGTCATAATTTAAGGTTGGAGGAAAGGAGATTTAATCTCCTGCAACGGAAACGTTTTTTCACTGTAAGAGCAATAAAATTGTGGAACTCATTACCAAAGGGGGTAGTGAATGCCAATACCATAGATACATTTAAAAATAGTCTGGATAAATTTCTGTATATAAACAAAATTCATGGATATGATTGCTAGTATTAAATGGGTCACATTTTAATGGGGTTATTTAAGCTTAACTGGAGCTTTTTGTAAGTATTTTAGATTTGTATAGGTTGAACTCGATGGACTTCAGTCTTTTTTCAACCTTATCTACTATGTTACTATGTTACTATGTTGACAGGCTCAGAAAAGTCAAAAATAGTGAGATATCTTGCAGAGGGATGCAGCACTCTTAAAATTGCAAAGCTTCTGAAGCGTGATCATCGAACAATCAAGCGTTTCATTCAAAATAGTCAACAGGGTCGCAAGAAGCGTGTGGAAAAACCAAGGCACAAAATAACTGCCCATGAACTGAGAAAAGTCAAGCGTGCAGCTGCCAAGATGCCACTTGCCACCAGTTTGGCCATATTTCAGAGCTGCAACATCACTGGAGTGCCCAAAAGCACAAGGTGTGCAATACTCAGAGACATGGCCAAGGTAAGAAAGGCTGAAAGACGACCACCACTGAACAAGACACACAAGCTGAAACGTCAAGACTGGGCCAAGAAATATCTCAAGACTGATTTTTCTAAGGTTTTATGGACTGATGAAATGAGAGTGAGTCTTGATGGGCCAGATGGATGGGCCCGTGGCTGGATTGGTAAAGGGCAGAGAGCTCCAGTCCGACTCAGATGCCAGCAAGGTGGAGGTGGAGTACTGGTTTGGGCTGGTATCATCAAAGATGAGCTTGTGGGGCCTTTTCGGGTTGAGGATGGAGTCAAGCTCAACTCCCAGTCCTACTGCCAGTTTCTGGAAGACACCTTCTTCAAGCAGTGGTACAGGAAGAAGTCTGCATCCTTCAAGAAAAACATGATTTTCATGCAGGACAATGCTCCATCACACGCGTCCAAGTACTCCACAGCGTGGCTGGCAAGAAAGGGTATAAAAGAAGAAAATCTAATGACATGGCCTCCTTGTTCACCTGATCTGAACCCCATTGAGAACCTGTGGTCCATCATCAAATGTGAGATTTACAAGGAGGGAAAACAGTACACCTCTCTGAACAGTGTCTGGGAGGCTGTGGTTGCTGCTGCACGCAATGTTGATGGTGAACAGATCAAAACACTGACAGAATCCATGGATGGCAGGCCTTTGAGTGTCCTTGCAAAGAAAGGTGGCTATATTGGTCACTGATTTGTTTTTGTTTTGTTTTTGAATGTCAGAAATGTATATTTGTGAATGTTGAGATGTTATATTGGTTTCACTGGTAAAAATAAATAATTGAAATGGGTATATATTTGTTTTTTGTTAAGTTGCCTAATAATTATGCACAGTAATAGTCACCTGCACACACAGATATCCCCCTAAAATAGCTATAACTAAAAACAAACTAAAAACTACTTCCAAAACTATTCAGCCTTTATATTAATGAGTTTTTTGGGTTCATTGAGAACATGGTTGTTGTTCAATAATAAAATTAATCCTCAAAAATACAACTTGCCTAATAATTCTGCACTCCCTGTATATATATACATTTGAATTTTTTGCTCTTCTGTAGATCATTCATGAATAAATACATAAAGATGTATTTTTCAATAAAAGATAAAAAAAGACTGATTTATCCTTCAATAATTTTTTACCAAAAAGGAAAAGAGTCCAAATATATATAATTATATATATATATATAATTATTTGAGAACACCCTTATTAAGGTCCCCATTATTAATGTGATCATACCCATATCTCTAACGTTTTGAGCTTACTGAGCGCCCCCGAAAACCATTCTCTGTTTTAGCTTTAAGAAAACCTGGCCAATTGACCAGATCAAGTAGCCAGACCTTTGGTCATAGTCCAAATTCCCTGGAACTAGAGGACCTGATCAGACCTGGCTCCCAACCAACAGGCAACAATCCGCAACGTGGTCCACAAGGACATAGCAGAAGCTTCCGCAACTGGAGCAACCAGGTCGATGATAGATCCAAGCCCCCAATTTGTTTAAAACAAACAAAATCCTGGAACTCAACACCCCGTCTGATATAAAAAACAGACCCACCGGGGAATATTACTCAAAAACTAGATGCCTGAGCAAAGAGCAACCGGCCCATCCCCAAGAACGGGAACTGACTCACTCATAATCTCAACCCAAGGGAAGAGAGGAATCCTTGCAAGAGTCCCACACTCCCAGACAGAGTTAAAATACGACAGAGTAGCACAAGACCCCAGAGCCCCAAAAGGCGTACCAAACATAGAGTACAAAGCCCCGAAGAGGGAGAGAACAAGGCTTGTCTCCATAATCTCCTCTGAAACCCCGAGAGAGCACATCCAAAAAACATGATGCAGGGCATCCCTTTGTAGAAAACCCCTAAGCAAAGCTTGGAAAAGGAGACAGCGCAGCCCATCGTCCCAGGAATGGAACAACTAACTCCCTTAGGACAAGCCGCAAGAAAAACAGACAAAGTCCTAAAGTCTCAACTCAAAGGAAGAGATCAACAGGAACAGTCCAAGAAAGGACACCCATTAACCCCAAGGGCAAACTGCGCGGAAACCAGCGGCAAAAGGAACCATGTCCTACATCCTCTAACCCACACAGGAGAGAAACACTCCAGTCCCGACAGGATGTCATCTACAACCGAGAGAGTCGCAGCAGAACCTTAAAGGGACACTGAACCCAAATTTTTTCTTTCGTGATTCAGATAGATCATACAATTTTAAGCAACTTTATAATTTACTCCTATTATCAATTTTTCTTCGTTCTCTTGCTATCTTTATTTGAAAAAGAAAGTCCAGAACCTTGGACAGCACTTGTTTATTGGTGGATGAATGTATCCACCAATCAGCAAGAACAACTCAGGTTGTTCACCAAAATGGGCCAGCATCTAAACTTACATTCTTCCTTTTCAAATAAAGATACCAAGGAAATGAAGAACATTTGCTAATAGGAGCTATTAAATAGTTATTAACTATTTAATAGCTATTGTACCTGGTTAAAATAATTACAAAGTTGCCTGTAAAATAAATATTAATCCTAAAATAGCTACAATATAATTATTAGTTATATTGTAGCTATATTAGGGTTTATTTTACAGGTAAGTATTTAGCTTTAAATATGAATAATTTATTTAATAAGAGTTAATTTATTTAGTTAGATTTAAATTATATTTAACTTAGGGGGGTGTTAGAGTTAGGGTTAGACTTAGCTTTAGGGGTTGATAAATTTAATAGAGTAGTGGTGAGGTCCAGTCAGCAGATTAGGGGTTAATACTTGAAGTTAGGTGTCGGTGATGTTAGGGAGGGCAGATTAGGGGTTAATACTATTTATTATAAGGTTAGTGAGGCGGATTAGGGGTTAATAACTTTATTATAGTAGCGGTGAGGTCCGGACGGCAGATTAGGGGTTAATAATTGTAGGTAAGGTAGCAGCGACGTTGGGGGCGGCAGATTAGGGGTTAATAAATATAATATATTGGCTGTTCCGATCAGCCAATAGAATGCGAGCTCAATCTGATTGGCTGATCCAATCAGCCAATCGGATTGAACTTGAATCTGATTGGCTGATTCCATCAGCCAATCAGAATTTTCCTACCTTAATTCCGATTGGCTGATAGAATCCTATCAGCCAATCGGAATTCGAGGGACGCCATCTTGGATAAAGTCCCTTAAAGGAACCGTCATTTGTCGGGAAGTCGTCGGTGAAGAAGGATGTTCCGCGTCGGCGGGATAAAGATGGATCCGGAAGAAAGAAGATTGAAGATGCCGCTTGATAGAAGACTTCAGCCGTATCATGGACCTCTTCAGCTCCCGCTTGGATCAAGACTTCAGCCGGATCATGGACATCTTCAGCCCCCGCTTGGGCCAAGACTTCAGCCGGATCATGGACATCTTCAGCCCCCGCTTGGGCCAAGACTTCAGCCGGATCATGGACATCTTCAGCCCCCGCTTGGGCTTGGATGAAGACTTCGGAGCCTGGACCGATCGGTGATACCCAGCGTAGTGAAGATAAGGTAGGATGATCTTCAGGGGCTTAGTGTTAGGTTTATTTAAGGGGGTTTGGGTTAGATTAGGGGTATGTGGGTGGTGGGTTGTAATGTTGGGGGGGTATTGTATGTTATTTTTTACAGGCAAAAGAGCTGTTTTCTTTGGGGCATGCCCCGCAAAAGGCCCTTTTAAGGGCTGGTAAGGTAAAAGAGCTTTTCAATTTTAATTTTAGAATAGGGTAGGGCATTTTTTTTATTTTGGGGGGCTTTGTTATTTTATTAGGGGTCTTAGAGTAGGTGTAATTAGCTTAAAATTGTTGTAATCTTTTTCTAATGTTTGTAAATTATTTTTTTATTTTTTGTAACTTAGTTCTTTTTTTATTTTTTGTACTTTAGTTAGTTTATTTAATTGTATTAATTTGTAGGTATTTTATGTAATTAATTTATTGATAGTGTAGTGTTAGGTTTAATTGTAACTTAGGTTAGGATTTATTTTACAGGTAATTTTGTAATTATTTTAACTAGATAGCTATTGTACCTGGTTGTAAAATAAATATAAATCCTAAAATAGCTACAATATAATTATAATTTATATTGTAGCTATATTAGGGTTTATTTTACAGGTAAGTATTTAGCTTTAATTAGGATTAATTTATTTAATAAGAGTTAATTTATTTCGTAAGATAAAAATTATATTTAATTTAGGGGGGGTGTTAGTGTTAGGGTTAGACTTAGCTTTAGGGGTTAATAAATTTAATAGAGTAGCGGTGAGGTACGGTCGGCAGATTAGGGGTTAATACTTGAAGTTAGGTGTCGGTGATGTTAGGGAGGGCAGATTAGGGGTTAATACTATTTATTATAGGGTTAGTGAGGCGGATTAGGGGTTAATAACTTTATTATAGTAGCGGTGAGGTCCGGTCGGCAGATTAGGGGTTAATAATTGTAGGTAAGGTAGCAGCGACATTGGGGGCGGCAGATTAGGGGTTAATAAATATAATATAGGGGTCGGCGGTGTTAGGGGCAGCAGATTAGGGGTACATAGGGATAACGTAGGTGGCGGCGGTGTGCGGTCAGCAGATTAGGGGTTAAAAATTTTTAATAGAGTGGCAGCGATGTGGGGGGGCCTCGGTTTAGAGGTGCATAGGTAGTTTATGGGTGTTAGTGTACTTTAGAGCACAGTAGTTAAGAGCTTTATGAACCGGCGTTAGCCCATAAAGCTCTTAACTCCTGGCTTTTCTCTGCGGCTGGAGTTTTGTCGTTAGATTTCTAACGCTCACTTCAGCCAAGACTCTAAATACCGACGTTAGAAAGATCCCATTGAAAAGATAGGATACGCAATTGGCGTAGGGGGATCTGCGGTATGGAAAAGTCGCGGCTGGAAAGTGAGCGTTAGACCCTTACCTACACGACTCTAAATACCAGCGGTAGCCCAAAACCAGCGTTAGGAGCCTCTAACGCTGGTTTTGACGGCTAACGCCAAACTCTAAATCTAGGCGTTAGTTTTTTATTTCTCAAGCAAAAGTTTGTTATTTTAAATGGTGCCGGTGTGTACTATTTACTCTTTGGCATAAAAAGAGATGAAGATTTCTGCAAGGAGGATTATGATCTTAGCACTTTGTAACTAAGATCCACTGCTGTTCTCACAAGGGCTGAAGAGTACAGGAAAACTTCAGTTGGGGGAACGGTTTGCATGCTAAGCTGCATATGAGGTATGTTCAGTCTATGTTTTTCTAGACAGACTGTGTTTATTCTAGAAAAGGCTGGCAATATCCCCATGGGGAAAGGGTAAGCTGTATTCAGACACTTGGATAGGAATTTCAGCTTGCTTGAAGGGCTCATTTGTTACTTGTGACACTGTTAGGAAAAAACGTTTTTTGTTTGTTCAGTAAATGATGCAATTATAACGTTTTTTGAAGGGACTAAAGGGGTCATTGTGGCTTGTGTTGGGGTTAATTAAGAGACACTCAGGTGTTTTTCTAATAGGCCTCAAAACATCGAGTGAGGTGGGAGGGGCCTATTTTCATGCCTCAGTTGCGCAGTTTCTTTTCCTTAAGAGTCATCCAACTGCTTTCTAGAGGTCCCTGCTGTGTTTGAGGGCTGTAAAGGAGTTTTTCCCCCCACAAATCGTTCTGAAGGGCATTTCATTTTCTATCAAGCCTGTGTGTCAGGCTTACACAGCATATACTGTGGTTAATTGTTGTGCCAGCCACCACTCATATCTGCTTAACATTATTGTAAATGTAAACAAAAAAACTTTTAAATCATTTTGCTAGTGTAATCTAATTTAATTTTCTATCAGGCCTGTGTCTCAGGCTCACACAGCATATACTGTGGTTAATTGCTCTGTGCCAGCCACCACTCATATCTGCTTAACATTAGTGTAAATTTAAACAAAAAAACTTTTAAATCATTTTGCTAGTGTTATCTAATTTCATTTTCTATCAGGCCTGTGTGTCAGGCTCACACAGCATAGACTGTGGTTAATTGCTCTGTGCCACCACTGATATCTGCTTAACAATCATTAGTTTAAATTTAAACAAAAAAACTTTGAAATAATTTTGCTAGTGTAATCTAATTTCATTTTCTATCAGGCCTGTGTGTCAGTCTCACACAGCATATACTGTGGTTAATTGCTGTGCCAGCCACCACTCATATCTGCTTAACATTATTGTAAATTTAAACAAAAAAACTTTTAAATCATTTTGCTAGTGTAATCTAATTTCATTTTCTATCAGGCCTGTGTGTCAGGCCCACATCATATAGTGGGATTAATAGCTCTTTTTTCCACCACTTATATCTGGTGTAACATTAGTCCTCTACTAGTGTTATTTAATTTGAGTTGCCAGGCCAGCCTGGCTGCCATTAGTGCTAGCCTGTGTGTCAGGCTGCCAGCATATACTGTGCCTACTTCCATCCTCAGTGCCAGTCCACCACTCCTATCTGGTGTAACATTAGTTTAAATTTTGTAAAAAAAAAACTTTTACATCAGTCTTCTAGTGTTATTTAATTTTAGTTGCCAGGCCAGCCTGCCACTAGTGCCAGCCTGTGTGTCAGGCTGCCAGCACATACTGTGCCTACCTCTATCCTGAGTGCCATCACTCCTATCTGTTGTAACATTAGTGTAACTTTTTTAAAAAAAAATTATTTACATCAGTCTGCTATGGTTATTTAATTGCAGTTGCCTGTCTGCCAGCGTGCGTGCCAGACCCACTTTCCAACTAGTGCCACAAATCATATTTGTTATAATAGTAGTGTAAATATTTAAAATAAAAACTTTTTTGACTGTAAATCATAAGTCTGCTAGTGCAATTGAATTGCAGTTGCCTGCCTGCCTGCCAGCGTGTGTGCCAGGCCCACTTGCCAACTAGTGCCACCAATCATATTTGTTATAACAGTATTGTAAATATTTAAAATAAAAACTTTTTTGAATGAGAAACATCAGTCATCTAGTGTAATCTAATGGCCCCGCTCCTACGATAAGAGTGCAGAAGAGGGAGACTGTGGCTCACCTTCACATAAGCCCGTTGAGGCATGCGAGCAAGACCAGACTGTCGCTAGTAGTTCGGAAGGTCCAACCTGTGAATGTTGATCCACCATTCCGCAAGTTACAGACACCAGATGGACCTCACCTAGCTCCCTTCCCCACTGCCCACACCTCTACCTCTGACATCCAGGATTCTTACATCTCCATGGGAGCTCACACTGTCAGAAGAAATTTGAGGCCAGCCCAGTACCTCCTAGACATTCACTACACTATGCTGCCTCCTCAGAGGAGCATTGAGTCCCTGCTTACGGAGGGAGAGAATGAAGCCCAGTACTCTCCACTCTCTGCAGAGTTAACGGTACCACGAATGGCTAACCCATCAGTGCAGGAGTGGATAACTGAGGGGTTAGAGTGTGTCATCCTGGAAGTAAGTCTGAGACCCCTGATGAGCGGCAAGACAGGTGTCGGCTAAGTCATATATAGCCACGTTTAGGCTGATTGCTAAATTTCAGCAGTAGTAGAGACATCTCCTATTATCACAGAGACTCCGTCACATATGAGAACTTAATAGTTTGATATCACAGACTGAGCATACATCTCTGAGTTAATGTATTTCAAGTTAGGGTTCTTTGTTTTTATCTTTCACACCTGACTAACTGTTACTTCACTGCATATCAAATGTTTTCCTCTATAGCTGTGCTTTAAAGGGTTGTTGATCTTGGAGAAAGCCACTTAGCCTATAGCTATATGTTATCAGCACTGTTTTCCTGTACCCTTAAACTAACATAAGGATAACCCATAGGTATCACCTAAGACAGGTCAAACACAACATTATTTAGTAGACACCTACAAAAGACCCGTACCACCACAGTCTAGACTGACACTTTTAGCACATATTATACCTAGAGGGATTTTAACCACTGAATGCGCAACTTAGCCCATGGTTTTTGACATTTAGAAAGGTCCAACTACATAATTAAGAATAAGAGTAATATGTATCTCCTAGAGTTATAGGTAGGATTTTGATATACAGTATGTCCCTAGACCTGTGGATATTAGAGAAAGGCGGGCTCATATATTGACCTTTTAATGTGGTAGTATTCCTTATATTATAGTTATTAGAAGACATTCTAAATATGAAAGCTGCTACTATTACATTGTAGTATCCTTGTGTTCTTTGTTTTTTTGGGGGGTTTTTTCTCCTCCTTTTCTTTCTAATACTTACTTAATTTTGTTTACTAGTGGGTTCTTTAGGTAAGCACTAATAACTTTATACTATGTATTTTAAGTGACCTAATTTACATATACACCTAAGAGCCTGAAGAAAATTCACCCTCTATTTTTAGTTATGGGGAACCATACCCTGCCATATGCATCTAACGAACTCTCCCATTTTATACTTATTTCACATAGCTCTAATCTAGGGCCACTAGTTTCTTGGATGTGTTCCCTCTCACCTCACTGCATCTTACTGCCCCCTAATATCTTCTTTAAGGAGCCCAGTCAGAATCACTTCTACTTTTGCATAACCAGCTCTCATTAAGGTGCCAGTTCTGGGAGGACTAGTTTTACACACGCAGGTTTATGGTTCCTCGTGATGTCAGGTCTTTATGTCTTTCATTTGTCTAATGACAATTAAGTTGTGTCTTACTGTTTTATTACCACTAATATGATAGCCTGTTTATGATATGCCTGTTTTCCGTAAGTATACATATCAAATGATATATCCCCCTTATTACCCTATTTCAGTTATTGCCTTGATGGAATCTATAGTTTAAGCAGCCGGCGAGGGAGGTGGGGGATTTTGGATAACGCCCCATATTAACACTTTACAGTTCAGTTGTATGTGACACGATGCCTTAATACCTAATATATTTACAGCTTCATATTCCTATATCATTGCTCATCAATATTCTAAATCTCCTATCTTGCTATATCTCTATAACGATACCTGAATTGAATCTCTGCTTTTTATAGGGCTCAAATACTTACATATCCTAATGTTAGCAATAGTACTTTTGTTTAGACATATATGGGCATGTTATACCTAGATTGGTTTCTAGCCTACATTAGCAACTTGGGCTCAGGCATTTATTTCCCCTTATGGTTTCTTTTATGATATCCTGTTCTATATTTCGTATGAGTATAACAGCTCCATAGAGCTATGAGAGCAACAATTACTACAACCTACCTTAATCACTATTATATATCTTATGTCTAAGTTGGGGTTACATAGTTTTCTCAGGACATTATTCTGTCAGTACATACAGGGAAATCACCATATCAGTGGTGTTATCTTATATTTATACTTGCTACACTTGATTTTAGGATGTGGAGGATGGATCTGTCCTTGACATATGAGATATACAGTTTAGGCCTTGAGATTAACCTCATTATGCTCTCATATCGATATTTATAGATGCCCTATACTTTATCTAGATATTTTTAAGAGTTTACTTAGCTATTAAAACTAATGTTCACTCAGTGTCCCGATAATAGTAACTATAAGCTTGACATGCTGACTGGCTCCGCCCTCCACTCCCCCGCCTACTCTATTTCGAGCGGCTCTTGCCCGCTGCATCCCCCCCCACATAAAACTATAAAGCTAACCCCCCCTGGCCCTAATTGTACTTTAGTGGAAACTCTAATTTGCTTTCTATACGGCTCAGAGAGGACCATTTTTTTATTTTTTTTTACTACCTTTATTATAAAACTGAAGTCTCACTATAGATTGCCCAAATATTATCATAATGCTCGAGCTATATGGATACATTATGCCCCTTCTACAGGGGTTTTGTTTGTAACACTTATCTAACAATTTTGTATTTGCACTTTTTTGTAAATGTGTTGGGGCATACCCTTTTGTTGTATTTGTTTCTGACTTCAATAAAAAATGTTTAAAAAAAAAAAAATTGTTATAACAGTATTGTAAATATTTAAAATAAAAACTTTTTTGACTGTGAATCATCAGTCTGCTAGTGCAATTGAATTGCAGTTGCCTGCCTGCCAGCATGTGTGCCAGGCCCACTTGCCAACTAGTGCCACCAATCATATTTGTTATTACAGTAGTGTTAATAATTAAAATTAAAACTTTTTTGACTGTGAATCATCAGTCGGCTAGTGCAATTGAATTGCAGTATCCTGCCTGCCAGCGTGTGTGCCAGGCCCACTAGCCAGCTAGTGCCACCAATCATATTTGTTATAACAGTATTGTAAATATTTTAAATAAAAAGTTTTTTGACTGTGAATCATCAGTCTGCTAGTGCCATTGAATTGCAGTTGCCTGCCTGCCTGCCAGCGTGTGTGCCAGGCCCACTTGCCAACTAGTGCCACCAATCATATTTGCTATAACAGTATTGTAAATATTTAAAATAAAAACTTTTTTGACTGTGAAACATCAGTCATCTAGTGTAATCTAATTGCAGTTGCCTTCCTCCCCGTGTGTGTGCCAGGCCCCCTTGCCAACTAGTGCCACCAATCATATTTGTTATAACAATTTTGAAAATATTTAAAATAAAAACTTTTTTGAATGTGAATCATCAGCCTGATAGTGCAATTGAATTGTAGTTGCCTGCCTGCCAGCGTGTGTGCCAGGCCCACTTGCCAACTAGTGCCACCAATCATATTTGTTATAACAGTATTTTAAATATTTTTAAAAAAAAAAACTTTTTTGACTGTGAAGCATCAGTCAGCTAGCTTAATCTAATTGCAGTTGCCTTCCTCCCAGCGTGTGTGCCAGGCCCACTTGCCAACTAGTGCCACCAATCATATTTGTTATAACAGTATTTTAAATATTTTTTTTAAAAAAACTTTTTTGACTGTGAATCATCAGTCTGCTAGTGCAATTGAATTGCAGTTGCCTGCCTGCCAGCGTGTGTGCCAGGCCCACATGCCAACTAGTGCCCCCAATCATATTTGTTATTACAGTAGTGTTAATATTTAAAATTAAAACTTTTTTGACTGTGAATCATCAGTCTGCTAGTTCAATTGAATTGCAGTTTCCTGCCTGCCAGCGTGTGTGCCAGGCCCACTAGCCATCTAGTGCCACCAATCATATTTGTTATAACAGTATTGTAAATATTTTAAATAAAAACTTTTTTGACTGTGAATCATCAGTCTGATAGTGCCATTGAATTGCAGTTGCCTGCCTGCCAGCGTGTGTGCCAGGCCCACTTGCCAACTAGTGCCACCAATCATATTTGTTGTCACAGTACTTTTAATACTTTAAAAAAAAACTTTTTTGACTGTGAAGCATCAGTCAGCTAGTGTAATCTAATTGCAGTTGCCTTCCTTCCAGCATGTGTGCCAGGCCCACTTGCCAACTAGTGCCACCAATCATATTTGTTATAACAGTAGTGTAAATTTTTACAATAAAAACTTTTTTGACTGTGAATCATCAGTCTGCTAGTGCAATTGAATTGCAGTTGCCTGCCTGCCAGCGTGTGTGCCAAGCCCACTTGCCAACTAGTGCCACCAATCATATTTGTTATTACAGTAGTGTTAATATTTAAAATTAAAACTTTTTTGACTGTGAATCATCAGTCTGCTAGTGCAATTGAATTGCAGTTTCCTGCCTGCCAGCATGTGTGCCAGGCCCACTAGCCAACTAGTGCCACCAATCATATTTGTTGTCACAGTACTTTTAATATTTAAAAAAATAAACATTTTTGACTTTGAAACATCAGTCTGCTTTTTTGTGTCAGGCTCACAGCGTATACTGTGCCCACTTGCCCAGTGCCACCACTCATAATTTGTTTTATAGTATTGCAAGTGTACATTTAAAAAAAAATGACAGGCAGAGGCAGGCCACCCTGCAGGTGCCGTCGTGGTCGTGGTGCTGTGATTCCTTTAGACCCTACAACTATGCACATTGTTCAGAGGCCAGGTGCCAGGGACGCGAAAAGTTCTGAGGAGGACCTAGTTGAATGGCTAACACAGGACACCCAATCTTCTACATCTTCTGCTCCTAGTCCTAACCTTGACGCACCATCCACCTCCAGCTGTGCTTTGGGCACCTCTCAAGTGACCAGTGCCACTCGCCCGCCTGTCGCCACCACCAACACTAGCACCACAGCCGCTTCACTTGATCTGTCAGAGGAGTTATTGACACATCAGTTGGAAGAAATGAGTGATGCGCAACCATCATTGACAGAGGATGTAGATAACAGCGATATGTCTCAGTCAGGCAGCATTACAGACATGGACGTACGGTGTGATGATGATGATGATGTTGTACACGCTGCTGCTTCCTTTGTTGATGTGTCAGATACAAGTGAAGCGGTTGATGATGATGTGTCCGTGGATGTCAAGTGGGTGCCCGCTAGAAGAGAAGAAGAAGAGGGGGAAAGTTCAGATGGGGAGACAGAGAGGAGGAGGAGACGAGTTGGAAGCAGGGGGAGGTCGTCGCAAGGAGCTAGTTGCACAGTCAGGCAGCATGCATCGGCACCCGGGGTCAGCCAGACAGCACGCCGACGCCAATCAACGCATGCTGTTGACACCACCAGAATGCAGTCATCGCAGAGCTCAGCAGTGTAGCATTTTTTTTTGTTTGTCTGCCTCTGACAATAGCGATGCCATTTGCAACCTGTGCCAAAAGAAACTGAGTCGTGGGAAGTCCAACACCCACCTAGGTACAACTGCTTTGCGAAGGCACATGGTCTCACATCACAAACGCCGATGGGAAGAACACATGAGTAGAAGCAGCACACAAACTCAAAGCCGCCCTCCTCCTCCTGGTCCAGCATTTTCAGCCACATCAACCACTGCTGTCCTCCTTGCCCCCTCTCAACCATCCTCCACTCAGTCTCTCTTACGTAGCAATTCCTGGTCATCTGCCCACAGTCAGGTGTCTGTCAAGGACATGTTTGAGTGTAAGAAGCCAATTTCCCAAAGTCCCCCCCCCCCGGCGTCTGACAGCTGGCTTGTCTGAACTCTTAGCCCGCCAGCTTTTACCATACAAGCTGGTGGAGTCTGAGGCTTTCAAAAAAATTGTATCTATTGGGACACCGCAGTGGAAGGTACATGGCCGAAATTTCTTTTCACAAAAGGCAATCCCAAACCTGTACTCAATTGTGTGAAAGGAAGTAATGGCATGTCTGGCACACAGCGTTGGGGCAAGGGGCCATATGACCACTGATAGCTGGTCTGCAAAGCATGGTCAGGGCAGGTATATCACCTACACTGTGCATTGGGTAAACCTGCTGACGGCTGACAAGCATGGAATGTGTGGCTCTGCAGAGGAGTTGGTGACACCGCCACGACTTGCAGGCAGGCCTGCTGCTACCTCCTCTACTCCTCCTACTCCATCCTCTTCCATAACCTCTTCCTCGGCTGAGTCCTCTTCTGCTGCTGCGTCTTGCTCCACATCAACGGCACCCCCCCCAGCTCCCCAGGTACTATTCAACATCCCGGATACGGCAGTGTCACGCCGTCTTGGGGTTGACTTGCCTGAAAGCCGAGAGTCACACCGCACCAGCACTCCTGTCCGCCTTGAACGCACAGGTTGATCAGTGGCTGACTCTGCACCAACTGAAGATTGGCAAGGTTGTTTCTGACAATGGAAGTAATTTGGTGGCGGCATTGAAATTGGGCAAGTTGACACATGTGCCTGTGTAATCTGATTGTACAGCGCTTTGTGCATAAGTACCCAGGCTTACAGGACGTCCTGAAGCAGGCCAGGAAGGTGTGTGGCCATTTCAGGCATTCCTACAAGGCCATGGCGCACTTGTCCGATATCCAGCGTCAAAACAACCTGCCAGTGAGGTACTTGATTTGCGACAGCCCGACACGTTGGAATTCAACACTCCTAATGTTCAACCGCCTGCTCCAACAAGAAAAAGCTGTTAATGAGTATTTGTATGACCGGGGAGCTAGGACAGCCTCTGGGGAGCTGGGGATATTTTTGCCAAATTACTGGATGCTCATGCGCAATGCCTGTAGGCTCATGCGTCCTTTTGAGGAGGTGACAAACCTTGTCAGTCGCACCGAAGGCACCATCAGCGACATCATACCATTTGTTTTCTTCCTGGAGCGTGCCCTGCGAAGAGTGCTGGATCAGTCCGTAGATGAGCATGAAGAGGAAGAGGAAGAGTTGTGGTGTCCATCACCACCAGAAACAGCCTTATCAGCATCACTTGCTAGACCTGCGGCAATGCAGGAAGAGGATTGTGTGGAAGTGGAGTCAGAGGAGGAATGTGGCTTTGAGGAGGAGGAGGAGGAAGACCAAGCACAACAGGCATCCCATGGTGCTCGTTGTTGTCACCTATCTGGTACCCGTGGTGTTGTACGTGGCTGGGGGGAAGAAGATACCTTCAGTGAAATCAGTGAGGATGAGGAACGGGACATGATTAGCTCGGCATCCAACCTTGTGCAAATGGGGTCTTTCATGTTGTTGTGCCTGTTGAGGGACCCTCGTATAAAAAAGCTGAAGGAGAACGACCTGTACTGGGTGTCCACACTACTAGACCCCCGGTATAAGCATAAAGTGACTGAAATGTTACCAAATTCCCGCAAGTCGGAAAGGATGGAGCAGTTCCAAAATAAATTAAAAACTATGCTTTACACAGCATATAAGGGTGATGTTACAGCACAACGGGAATCTAACAGGGGAAGAGATGAAAGTAATCCTCCTCCTCCTCCCACGACCACGGAGGCAAGGACAGGACACTTTCCTGACGTGTTGTTGATGGAGGACATGCGGACCTTTTTAACTCCTATGCATCGCCAGAGCCTTTCGGGATCCAGCCTCAGAGAAAGACTCAACCGACAGGTAGCAGACTACCTACCATTAACTGCGGATCTCGACACTCTGAGGAGCGATGGACCCCTTGACTACTGGGTGTGCAGGCTTGACCTGTGTCGTGAGCTATCCCAATTTGCAATCAAACTTCTGGCTTGCCCCGCTTCAAGTGTCCTGTCAGAAAGGACCTTCAGTGCAGCAGGAGGTTTTGTCATTGAGAAGAGAAGTCGCCTAGGTCAAAAAAGTCTTGATTATCTCACCTTTATTAAAATGAATGAGGGATGGATCCCGAAGGTACTGACATTGGCCGATACATTTGAGTAAAAAAGGCCTGATGATGAGATGAGCTGCCTTGGGCTACAAATGGTACACACGCTGGCATATTTTTTCTTAGAATGCAGGATGACTTGCGTGACTTATCCGCCAACAACTAGTGTTCAACCCGCAAGGTTTTAGGGCACTTTCTAAATGTTTTACAAACATCAATTTTTCTGGCCGCTGCTACAGCAACGGCTGCAACAATACCAAATTTTTCAGGCATTTGGACATGCCTAATTTTTCTGGCCTCTGGTGCTGCACTGTGGCTACAAAACCCAAACCAAACAACGGCACATAACAGTGATGAAACTGTTAAGAATAGTACTCAGTCATTAACACACCACTCATATCTGGTGGCACAGTAGATTGCACATGCAGTGCCCCAAATTTGAAGTAGGAGGACCGACCAAGCATCTTTTTCCATCTCACGGTTCCGAAAAATTATCTATGGGTTCCTAAAAACGATGCCATACCTGTACTCAATTGTGCAAAAGGATGTCATATGTGGTGTTTCATGCTGTTGTGCCTGTTGAGGGTCGTGGACCATCGTATAAAAAGGCTGAAAGAGAACGACCTGTACTGGGTGTCCAAGCATGGTTTTTTGTTAAATTTCCCGGTTCCTAAAAATTATCTCCGGGTTCCTAAAATCAATGCCATATCTGTAATCTATTATGCAAAAGGATGGCATATGTGGTGTTTCATGCTGTTGTGCCTGTTGGGGGTCGTGGGCTATCGTATAAAAAGGCAGAAGGAGAACGACCTGTACTGGGTGTCCAAGCATGGTTTTTTGTTCAATTTCCCGGTTCCTAAAAATTATCTCCGGGTTCCTAAAATCAATGCCATATCTGTAATCTATTGTGCAAAAGGATGGCATATGTGGTGTTTCATGCTGTTGTGCCTGTTGAGGGTCGTGGGCCATCGTATAAAAAGGCTGAAGGAGAACGACCTGTACTGGGTGTCCAAGCATGGTTTTTTGTTCAATTTCCCGGTTCCTAAAAATTATCTCCGGGTTCCTAAAATCAATGCCATATCTGTAATCTATTGTGCAAAAGGATGGCATATGTGGTGTTTCATGCTGTTGTGCCTGTTGAGGGTCGTGGGCCATCGTATAAAAAGACTGAAGGAGAACGACCTGTACTGGGTGTCCAAGCATGTTTTTTGTTCAATTTCCTGGTTCCTAAAAATTATCTCCGGGTTCCTAAAATCAATGCCATATCTGTAATCTATTGTGCAAAAGGATGGCATATGTGGTGTTTCATGCTGTTGTGCCTGTTGAGGGTCGTGGGCCATCGTATAAAAAGGCTGAAGGAGAACGACCTGTACTGGGTGTCCAAGCATGTTTTTTGTTCAATTTCCCGGTTCCTAAAAATTATCTCCGGGTTCCTAAAATCAATGCCATATCTGTAATCTATTGTGCAAAAGGATGGCATATGTGGTGTTTCATGCTGTTGTGCCTGTTGAGGGTCGTGGGCCATCATATAAAAAGGCTGAAGGCGAACGACCTGTACTGGGTGTCCAAGCACGTTTTTTGTTCAATTTCCCGGTTCCTAAAAATTATCTCCGGGTTCCTAAAATCAATGCCATATCCGTAATCTATTGTGCAAAAGGATGTCATATGTGGTGTTTCATGCTGTTGTGCCTGTTGAGGGTCGTGGGCCATCGTATAAAAAGGCTGAAGGAGAACGACCTGTACTGGGTGTCCAAGCACGTTTTTTGTTCAATTTCCCGGTTCCTAAAAATTATCTCCGGGTTCCTAAAATCAATGCCATATCTGTAATCTATTGTGCAAAAGGATGTCATATGTGGTGTTCCATGCTGTTGTGCCTGTTGAGGGTCGTGGGCCATCGTATAAAAAGGCTGAAGGAGAACGACCTGTACTGGGTGTCCAAGCACGTTTTTTGTTCAATTTCCCAGTTCCTAAAAATTATCTCCGGGTTCCTAAAATCGATGCCATATCTGTAATCTATTGTGCAAAAGGATGGCATATGTGGTGTTTCATGCTGTTGTTCCTGTTGGGGGTCGTGGACCATCGTATAAAAAGGCTGAAGGAGAACGAAGTGTACTGGTTGTCCAAGCATCTTTTTCCATCTCCCGGTTCCTAAAAATTATCTCCGGGTTCCTAAAATCGATGCCATACCTGTACTCTATTGTTCAAAAGGATGGCATATGTGGTGTTTCATGCTGTTGTTTCAGTTGAGGGTCCTGGACCCTCGTCTAAAAAGGCTGAAGGAGAACGACCTGTACTGGGTGTCCAAACATCTTTTTCCATCTCCCGGTTCCTAAAAATTATCTCTGGGTTCCTAAAATCGATGCCATACCTGTACTCTATTGTTCAAAAGGATGGCATATGTGGTGTTTCATGCTGTTGTTTCTGTTGAGGGTCCTGGACCCTCGTATAAAAAGCCTGAAGAAGAACGACCTGTACTGGGTGTCCAAGCATCTTTTTCCATCTCCCGGTTCCTAAAAATTATCTCTGGGTTCCTAAAATGGATGCCATACCTGTACTCTATTGTTAAAAAGGATGGCATATGTGGTGTTTCATGCTGTTGTTTCTGTTGAGGGTCCTGGACCCTCGTCTAAAAAGGCTGAAGGAGAACGAGCTGTACTGGGTGTCCAAGCATCTTTTTCCATCTCCTGGTTCCTAAAAATTATCTCCGGGTTCCTTAAATCGATGCCATACCTGTACTGGATTGTTCAAAAGGATGGCATATGTGGTGTTTCATGCTGTTGTGCCTGTTGAGGGTCCTGGACCCTCGTCTAAAAAGTCTGAAGGAGAACGAAGTGTACTGGTTGTCCAAGCATCTTTTTCCATCTCCCGGTTCCTAAAAATTATCTCCGGGTTCCTAAAATGGATGCCATACCTGTACTGGATTGTTAAAAAGGATGGCATATGTGGTGTTTCATGCTGTTGTTTCTGTTGAGGGTCCTGGACCCTCGTCTAAAAAGGCTGAAGGAGAACGAGCTGTACTGGGTGTCCAAGCATCTTTTTCCATCTCCCGGTTCCTAAAAATGATCTCCGGGTTCCTAAAATTGATGCCATACCTGTACTGGATTGTTCAAAAGGATGACATATGTGGTGTTTCCTGCTGTTGTTTCTGTTGAGGGTCCTGGACCCTCGTCTAAAAAGGCTGAAGGAGAACGAAGTCTACTGGTTGTCCAAGCATCTTTTTCCATCTCCCAGTTCCTAAAAATTATCTCCGGGTTCCTAAAATGGATGCCATACCTGTACTGGATTGTTCAAAAGGATGGCATATGTGGTGTTTCATGCTGTTGTTTCTGTTGAGGGTCCTGGACCCTCGTCTAAAAAGGCTGAAGGAGAACGAGCTGTACTGGGTGTCCAAGCATCTTTTTCCATCTCCCGGTTCCTAAAAATTATCTCCGGGTTCCTAAAATTGATGCCATACCTGTACTGGATTGTTCAAAAGGATGGCATATGTGGTGTTTCCTGCTGTTGTTTCTGTTGAGGGTCCTGGACCCTCGTCTAAAAAGGCTGAAGGAGATCGAAGTGTACTGGTTGTCCAAGCATTTTTTCCATCTCCCGGTTCCAAAAAATTATCTCCGGGTTCCTAAAATGGATGCCATACCTGTACTGGATTTTTCAAAAGGATGGCATATGTGGTGTTTCATGCTGTTGTTTCTGTTGAGGGTCCTGGACCCTCGTCTAAAAAGGCTGAAGGAGAATGAAGTGTACTGGTTGTCCAAGCATCTTTTTCTATCTCCCAGTTCCTAAAAATTATCTCTGGGTTCCTAAAATGGATGCCATACCTCTACTCTATTGTGAAAAAGGATGGCATATGTGGTGTTTCATGCTGTTGTTTCTGTTGAGGGTCCTGGACCCTCTTATAAAAAGGCTGAAGGTGAACAACCTGTACTGGGTGTCCAAGCATTTTTTTTCCATCTCCCGGTTCCTAAAAATTATCTACGGGTTGCTAAAATCGATGCCATACCTGTACTCTATTGTGCAAAAGGAAGTAACCTTACCATGTGTCTCAGACCGCATGTCTTGTTGTTATATTTTGTCAGGGTAATCGTGCAGGTTGTTGTTATAACAGTATTGTAAATATTTTAAATAAAAAGTTTTTTGACTGTGAATCATCAGTCTGCTAGTGCCATTGAATTGCAGTTGCCTGCCTGCCTGCCAGCGTGTGTGCCAGGCCCACTTGCCAACTAGTGCCACCAATCATATTTGCTATAACAGTATTGTAAATATTTAAAATAAAAACTTTTTTGACTGTGAAACATCAGTCATCTAGTGTAATCTAATTGCAGTTGCCTTCCTCCCCGTGTGTGTGCCAGGCCCCCTTGCCAACTAGTGCCACCAATCATATTTGTTATAACAATTTTGAAAATATTTAAAATAAAAACTTTTTTGAATGTGAATCATCAGCCTGATAGTGCAATTGAATTGTAGTTGCCTGCCTGCCAGCGTGTGTGCCAGGCCCACTTGCCAACTAGTGCCACCAATCATATTTGTTATAACAGTATTTTAAATATTTTTAAAAAAAAAACTTTTTTGACTGTGAAGCATCAGTCAGCTAGCTTAATCTAATTGCAGTTGCCTTCCTCCCAGCGTGTGTGCCAGGCCCACTTGCCAACTAGTGCCACCAATCATATTTGTTATAACAGTATTTTAAATATTTTTTTTAAAAAAACTTTTTTGACTGTGAATCATCAGTCTGCTAGTGCAATTGAATTGCAGTTGCCTGCCTGCCAGCGTGTGTGCCAGGCCCACATGCCAACTAGTGCCCCCAATCATATTTGTTATTACAGTAGTGTTAATATTTAAAATTAAAACTTTTTTGACTGTGAATCATCAGTCTGCTAGTTCAATTGAATTGCAGTTTCCTGCCTGCCAGCGTGTGTGCCAGGCCCACTAGCCATCTAGTGCCACCAATCATATTTGTTATAACAGTATTGTAAATATTTTAAATAAAAACTTTTTTGACTGTGAATCATCAGTCTGATAGTGCCATTGAATTGCAGTTGCCTGCCTGCCAGCGTGTGTGCCAGGCCCACTTGCCAACTAGTGCCACCAATCATATTTGTTATAACAGTATTTTAAATACTTTAAAAAAAAACTTTTTTGACTGTGAAGCATCAGTCAGCTAGTGTAATCTAATTGCAGTTGCCTTCCTTCCAGCATGTGTGCCAGGCCCACTTGCCAACTAGTGCCACCAATCATATTTGTTATAACAGTAGTGTAAATTTTTACAATAAAAACTTTTTTGACTGTGAATCATCAGTCTGCTAGTGCAATTGAATTGCAGTTGCCTGCCTGCCAGCGTGTGTGCCAAGCCCACTTGCCAACTAGTGCCACCAATCATATTTGTTATTACAGTAGTGTTAATATTTAAAATTAAAACTTTTTTGACTGTGAATCATCAGTCTGCTAGTGCAATTGAATTGCAGTTTCCTGCCTGCCAGCATGTGTGCCAGGCCCACTAGCCAACTAGTGCCACCAATCATATTTGTTGTCACAGTACTTTTAATATTTAAAAAAATAAACATTTTTGACTTTGAAACATCAGTCTGCTTTTTTGTGTCAGGCTCACAGCGTATACTGTGCCCACTTGCCCAGTGCCACCACTCATAATTTGTTTTATAGTATTGCAAGTGTACATTTAAAAAAAAATGACAGGCAGAGGCAGGCCACCCTGCAGGTGCCGTCGTGGTCGTGGTGCTGTGATTCCTTTAGACCCTACAACTATGCACATTGTTCAGAGGCCAGGTGCCAGGGACGCGAAAAGTTCTGAGGAGGACCTAGTTGAATGGCTAACACAGGACACCCAATCTTCTACATCTTCTGCTCCTAGTCCTAACCTTGACGCACCATCCACCTCCAGCTGTGCTTTGGGCACCTCTCAAGTGACCAGTGCCACTCGCCCGCCTGTCGCCACCACCAACACTAGCACCACAGCCGCTTCACTTGATCTGTCAGAGGAGTTATTGACACATCAGTTGGAAGAAATGAGTGATGCGCAACCATCATTGACAGAGGATGTAGATAACAGCGATATGTCTCAGTCAGGCAGCATTACAGACATGGACGTACGGTGTGATGATGATGATGATGTTGTACACGCTGCTGCTTCCTTTGTTGATGTGTCAGATACAAGTGAAGCGGTTGATGATGATGTGTCCGTGGATGTCAAGTGGGTGCCCGCTAGAAGAGAAGAAGAAGAGGGGGAAAGTTCAGATGGGGAGACAGAGAGGAGGAGGAGACGAGTTGGAAGCAGGGGGAGGTCGTCGCAAGGAGCTAGTTGCACAGTCAGGCAGCATGCATCGGCACCCGGGGTCAGCCAGACAGCACGCCGACGCCAATCAACGCATGCTGTTGACACCACCAGAATGCAGTCATCGCAGAGCTCAGCAGTGTAGCATTTTTTTTTGTTTGTCTGCCTCTGACAATAGCGATGCCATTTGCAACCTGTGCCAAAAGAAACTGAGTCGTGGGAAGTCCAACACCCACCTAGGTACAACTGCTTTGCGAAGGCACATGGTCTCACATCACAAACGCCGATGGGAAGAACACATGAGTAGAAGCAGCACACAAACTCAAAGCCGCCCTCCTCCTCCTGGTCCAGCATTTTCAGCCACATCAACCACTGCTGTCCTCCTTGCCCCCTCTCAACCATCCTCCACTCAGTCTCTCTTACGTAGCAATTCCTGGTCATCTGCCCACAGTCAGGTGTCTGTCAAGGACATGTTTGAGTGTAAGAAGCCAATTTCCCAAAGTCCCCCCCCCCCGGCGTCTGACAGCTGGCTTGTCTGAACTCTTAGCCCGCCAGCTTTTACCATACAAGCTGGTGGAGTCTGAGGCTTTCAAAAAAATTGTATCTATTGGGACACCGCAGTGGAAGGTACATGGCCGAAATTTCTTTTCACAAAAGGCAATCCCAAACCTGTACTCAATTGTGTGAAAGGAAGTAATGGCATGTCTGGCACACAGCGTTGGGGCAAGGGGCCATATGACCACTGATAGCTGGTCTGCAAAGCATGGTCAGGGCAGGTATATCACCTACACTGTGCATTGGGTAAACCTGCTGACGGCTGACAAGCATGGAATGTGTGGCTCTGCAGAGGAGTTGGTGACACCGCCACGACTTGCAGGCAGGCCTGCTGCTACCTCCTCTACTCCTCCTACTCCATCCTCTTCCATAACCTCTTCCTCGGCTGAGTCCTCTTCTGCTGCTGCGTCTTGCTCCACATCAACGGCACCCCCCCCAGCTCCCCAGGTACTATTCAACATCCCGGATACGGCAGTGTCACGCCGTCTTGGGGTTGACTTGCCTGAAAGCCGAGAGTCACACCGCACCAGCACTCCTGTCCGCCTTGAACGCACAGGTTGATCAGTGGCTGACTCTGCACCAACTGAAGATTGGCAAGGTTGTTTCTGACAATGGAAGTAATTTGGTGGCGGCATTGAAATTGGGCAAGTTGACACATGTGCCTGTGTAATCTGATTGTACAGCGCTTTGTGCATAAGTACCCAGGCTTACAGGACGTCCTGAAGCAGGCCAGGAAGGTGTGTGGCCATTTCAGGCATTCCTACAAGGCCATGGCGCACTTGTCCGATATCCAGCGTCAAAACAACCTGCCAGTGAGGTACTTGATTTGCGACAGCCCGACACGTTGGAATTCAACACTCCTAATGTTCAACCGCCTGCTCCAACAAGAAAAAGCTGTTAATGAGTATTTGTATGACCGGGGAGCTAGGACAGCCTCTGGGGAGCTGGGGATATTTTTGCCAAATTACTGGATGCTCATGCGCAATGCCTGTAGGCTCATGCGTCCTTTTGAGGAGGTGACAAACCTTGTCAGTCGCACCGAAGGCACCATCAGCGACATCATACCATTTGTTTTCTTCCTGGAGCGTGCCCTGCGAAGAGTGCTGGATCAGTCCGTAGATGAGCATGAAGAGGAAGAGGAAGAGTTGTGGTGTCCATCACCACCAGAAACAGCCTTATCAGCATCACTTGCTAGACCTGCGGCAATGCAGGAAGAGGATTGTGTGGAAGTGGAGTCAGAGGAGGAATGTGGCTTTGAGGAGGAGGAGGAGGAAGACCAAGCACAACAGGCATCCCATGGTGCTCGTTGTTGTCACCTATCTGGTACCCGTGGTGTTGTACGTGGCTGGGGGGAAGAAGATACCTTCAGTGAAATCAGTGAGGATGAGGAACGGGACATGATTAGCTCGGCATCCAACCTTGTGCAAATGGGGTCTTTCATGTTGTTGTGCCTGTTGAGGGACCCTCGTATAAAAAAGCTGAAGGAGAACGACCTGTACTGGGTGTCCACACTACTAGACCCCCGGTATAAGCATAAAGTGACTGAAATGTTACCAAATTCCCGCAAGTCGGAAAGGATGGAGCAGTTCCAAAATAAATTAAAAACTATGCTTTACACAGCATATAAGGGTGATGTTACAGCACAACGGGAATCTAACAGGGGAAGAGATGAAAGTAATCCTCCTCCTCCTCCCACGACCACGGAGGCAAGGACAGGACACTTTCCTGACGTGTTGTTGATGGAGGACATGCGGACCTTTTTAACTCCTATGCATCGCCAGAGCCTTTCGGGATCCAGCCTCAGAGAAAGACTCAACCGACAGGTAGCAGACTACCTACCATTAACTGCGGATCTCGACACTCTGAGGAGCGATGGACCCCTTGACTACTGGGTGTGCAGGCTTGACCTGTGTCGTGAGCTATCCCAATTTGCAATCAAACTTCTGGCCTGCCCCGCTTCAAGTGTCCTGTCAGAAAGGACCTTCAGTGCAGCAGGAGGTTTTGTCATTGAGAAGAGAAGTCGCCTAGGTCAAAAAAGTCTTGATTATCTCACCTTTATTAAAATGAATGAGGGATGGATCCCGAAGGTACTGACATTGGCCGATACATTTAAGTAAAAAAGGCCTGATGATGAGATGAGCTGCCTTGGGCTACAAATGGTACACACGCTGGCGTATTTTTTCTTAGAATGCAGGATGACTTGCGTGACTTATCCGCCAACAACTAGTGTTCAACCCGCAAGGTTTTAGGGCACTTTCTAACTGTTTTACAAACATCAATTTTTCTGGCCGCTGCTACAGCAACGGCTGCAACAATACCAAATTTTTCAGGCATTTGGACATGCCTAATTTTTCTGGCCTCTGGTGCTGCACTGTGGCTACAAAACCCAAACCAAAAAACGGCACATAACAGTGATGAAACTGTTAAGAATAGTACTCAGTCATTAACACACCACTCATATCTGGTGGCACAGTAGATTGCACATGCAGTGCCCCAAATTTGAAGTAGGAGGACCGACCAAGCATCTTTTTCCATCTCACGGTTCCGAAAAATTATCTATGGTTTCCTAAAAATGATGCCATACCTGTACTCGATTGTGCAAAAGGGTGGCATATGTGGTGTTTCATGCTGTTGTTTCTGTTGAGGGTCGTGGACCATCGTATAAAAAGGCTGAAAGAGAACGACCTGTACTGGGTGTCCAAGCATGGTTTTTTGTTAAATTTCCCGGTTCCTAAAAATTATCTCCGGGTTCCTAAAATCAATGCCATATCTGTAATCTATTATGCAAAAGGATGGCATATGTGGTGTTTCATGCTGTTGTGCCTGTTGGGGGTCGTGGGCTATCGTATAAAAAGGCAGAAGGAGAACGACCTGTACTGGGTGTCCAAGCATGGTTTTTTGTTCAATTTCCCGGTTCCTAAAAATTATCTCCGGGTTCCTAAAATCAATGCCATATCTGTAATCTATTGTGCAAAAGGATGGCATATGTGGTGTTTCATGCTGTTGTGCCTGTTGAGGGTCGTGGGCCATCGTATAAAAAGGCTGAAGGAGAACGACCTGTACTGGGTGTCCAAGCATGGTTTTTTGTTCAATTTCCCGGTTCCTAAAAATTATCTCCGGGTTCCTAAAATCAATGCCATATCTGTAATCTATTGTGCAAAAGGATGGCATATGTGGTGTTTCATGCTGTTGTGCCTGTTGAGGGTCGTGGGCCATCGTATAAAAAGACTGAAGGAGAACGACCTGTACTGGGTGTCCAAGCATGTTTTTTGTTCAATTTCCTGGTTCCTAAAAATTATCTCCGGGTTCCTAAAATCAATGCCATATCTGTAATCTATTGTGCAAAAGGATGGCATATGTGGTGTTTCATGCTGTTGTGCCTGTTGAGGGTCGTGGGCCATCGTATAAAAAGGCTGAAGGAGAACGACCTGTACTGGGTGTCCAAGCATGTTTTTTGTTCAATTTCCCGGTTCCTAAAAATTATCTCCGGGTTCCTAAAATCAATGCCATATCTGTAATCTATTGTGCAAAAGGATGGCATATGTGGTGTTTCATGCTGTTGTGCCTGTTGAGGGTCGTGGGCCATCATATAAAAAGGCTGAAGGCGAACGACCTGTACTGGGTGTCCAAGCACGTTTTTTGTTCAATTTCCCGGTTCCTAAAAATTATCTCCGGGTTCCTAAAATCAATGCCATATCCGTAATCTATTGTGCAAAAGGATGTCATATGTGGTGTTTCATGCTGTTGTGCCTGTTGAGGGTCGTGGGCCATCGTATAAAAAGGCTGAAGGAGAACGACCTGTACTGGGTGTCCAAGCACGTTTTTTGTTCAATTTCCCGGTTCCTAAAAATTATCTCCGGGTTCCTAAAATCAATGCCATATCTGTAATCTATTGTGCAAAAGGATGTCATATGTGGTGTTCCATGCTGTTGTGCCTGTTGAGGGTCGTGGGCCATCGTATAAAAAGGCTGAAGGAGAACGACCTGTACTGGGTGTCCAAGCACGTTTTTTGTTCAATTTCCCAGTTCCTAAAAATTATCTCCGGGTTCCTAAAATCAATGCCATATCTGTAATCTATTGTGCAAAAGGATGGCATATGTGGTGTTTCATGCTGTTGTGCCTGTTGGGGGTCGTGGACCATCGTATAAAAAGGCTGAAGGAGAACGACCTGTACTGGGTGTCCAAGCATCTTTTTCCATCTCCCGGTTCCTAAAAATTATCTCCGGGTTCCTAAAATCGATGCCATACCTGTACTCTATTGTTCAAAAGGATGGCATATGTGGTGTTTCATGCTGTTGTTTCAGTTGAGGGTCCTGGACCCTCGTTTAAAAAGGCTGAAGGAGAAAGAGCTGTACTGGGTGTCCAAACATCTTTTTCCATCTCCCGGTTCCTAAAAATTATCTCTGGGTTCCTAAAATCGATGCCATACCTGTACTCTATTGTTCAAAAGGATGGCATATGTGGTGTTTCATGCTGTTGTTTCTGTTGAGGGTCCTGGACCCTCGTATAAAAAGCCTGAAGAAGAACGACCTGTACTGGGTGTCCAAGCATCTTTTTCCATCTCCCGGTTCCTAAAAATTATCTCTGGGTTCCTAAAATGGATGCCATACCTGTACTCTATTGTTAAAAAGGATGGCATATGTGGTGTTTCATGCTGTTGTTTCTGTTGAGGGTCCTGGACCCTCGTCTAAAAAGGCTGAAGGAGAACGAGCTGTACTGGGTGTCCAAGCATCTTTTTCCATCTCCTGGTTCCTAAAAATTATCTCCGGGTTCCTTAAATCGATGCCATACCTGTACTGGATTGTTCAAAAGGATGGCATATGTGGTGTTTCATGCTGTTGTGCCTGTTGAGGGTCCTGGACCCTCGTCTAAAAAGTCTGAAGGAGAACGAAGTGTACTGGTTGTCCAAGCATCTTTTTCCATCTCCCGGTTCCTAAAAATTATCTCCGGGTTCCTAAAATGGATGCCATACCTGTACTGGATTGTTAAAAAGGATGGCATATGTGGTGTTTCATGCTGTTGTTTCTGTTGAGGGTCCTGGACCCTCGTCTAAAAAGGCTGAAGGAGAACGAGCTGTACTGGGTGTCCAAGCATCTTTTTCCATCTCCCGGTTCCTAAAAATGATCTCCTGGTTCCTAAAATGGATGCCATACCTGTACTGGATTGTTCAAAAGGATGGCATATGTGGTGTTTCCTGCTGTTGTTTCTGTTGAGGGTCCTGGACCCTCGTCTAAAAAGGCTGAAGGAGAACGAAGTCTACTGGTTGTCCAAGCATCTTTTTCCATCTCCCAGTTCCTAAAAATTATCTCCGGGTTCCTAAAATGGATGCCATACCTGTACTGGATTGTTCAAAAGGATGGCATATGTGGTGTTTCATGCTGTTGTTTCTGTTGAGGGTCCTGGACCCTCGTCTAAAAAGGCTGAAGGAGAACGAGCTGTACTGGGTGTCCAAGCATCTTTTTCCATCTCCCGGTTCCTAAAAATTATCTCCGGGTTCCTAAAATTGATGCCATACCTGTACTGGATTGTTCAAAAGGATGGCATATGTGGTGTTTCCTGCTGTTGTTTCTGTTGAGGGTCCTGGACCCTCGTCTAAAAAGGCTGAAGGAGATCGAAGTGTACTGGTTGTCCAAGCATTTTTTCCATCTCCCGGTTCCAAAAAATTATCTCCGGGTTCCTAAAATGGATGCCATACCTGTACTGGATTTTTCAAAAGGATGGCATATGTGGTGTTTCATGCTGTTGTTTCTGTTGAGGGTCCTGGACCCTCGTCTAAAAAGGCTGAAGGAGAATGAAGTGTACTGGTTGTCCAAGCATCTTTTTCTATCTCCCAGTTCCTAAAAATTATCTCTGGGTTCCTAAAATGGATGCCATACCTCTACTCTATTGTGAAAAAGGATGGCATATGTGGTGTTTCATGCTGTTGTTTCTGTTGAGGGTCCTGGACCCTCTTATAAAAAGGCTGAAGGTGAACAACCTGTACTGGGTGTCCAAGCATTTTTTTTCCATCTCCCGGTTCCTAAAAATTATCTACGGGTTGCTAAAATCGATGCCATACCTGTACTCTATTGTGCAAAAGGAAGTAACCTTACCATGTGTCTCAGACCGCATGTCTTGTTGTTATATTTTGTCAGGGTAATCGTGCAGGCCATATTGACCTCACCCAATAGGGGGAGTAACATGTATTAAAGTGCTAAGAATAGTAATACTTAACACAACTTAGTTACCATGGGTCCCAGACCGCATGTCTTATTGTTATATTTTGTCAGGTTACTCAGGCAGGCCATATGGAACTCCACTGGATTGGTGGAGTAATATGTATTAAAGTGCTAAGAATAGTACAACTTAACACAACCTAGTTACCATGGGTCCCAGACCGCATGTCTTGTTGTTATATTTTGTCAGGGTAATCAGGCAGACCACATAGACCTCCCCCGATAGGGGGAGTAAAAGTGATTAAAGTTCTAAGAATAGTACTACTTAACACAAACTAGTTACCATGGGTCCCAGACCGCATGTCTTGTTGTTATATTTTGTCAGGTTATTCATGCAGGCCGTATAGACCTCCCCCGATAGGGGGAGCTACAGGGATTAAAGTGCTAAGAATAGTACTACTTAACACAACCTTTACATGGGTCGCAGACCGCATGTCTTATTGTTATATTTTGTCAGGGTAATCATGCAGGCCATATAGACCTCCCCAGATAGGGGGAGTTACAGGGATTAAAGTGCTAAGAATAGTACTACTTAACACAACCTTACCATGGGTCCCAGGCCGCATGTCTTATTGTTATATTTTGTCAGGGTAATCATGCAGGCCATATAGACCTCCCCAGATAGGGGGAGTAACAGGTATTAAAGTGCTAAGAATAGTACTACTTAACACAACCTAATTACCATGGGTACCAGACCGCATGTCTTGTTGTTATATTTTGTCAGGGTAATCATGCAGGCCATATAGACCTCCCCCGATAGGGGGAGTTACAGGGATTAAAGTGCTAAGAATAGTACTACTAAACACAACCTAATTATGATGGGTCCCAGACCGCATGTTTTATTATTATACTTTGTCAGGGTAATCATGCAGGCCATATAGACCTCCCCCGATATGGGGAGTAACAGGTATTAAACTGCTAAGAACAGTACTACTTAACACAACCTAGTTACCATGGGTCCCAGACCGAATGTCTTGTTGTGATACTTTGTCAGGGTAATCAGACAGGCCATATAGACCTCCCCCGATATGGGGAGTAACAGGTATTAAACTGCTAAGAACAGTACTACTTAACACAACTTAGTTACCATGGGTCACAGACTGCATGTCTTGTTGTAATACTTTGTCAGGGTAATCAGGCAGGCCATATAGACCTCCCCCGATATGGGGAGTAACAGGTATTAAACTGCTAAGAACAGTTCTACTTAACACAATCTAGTTACCATGGCTCCCAGACCGCATGTCTTATTGTTATATTTTGTCAGGGTAATCAGGCAGGCCATATAGACCTCACCCAATCGGGGGAGTTACAGGGATTAAAGTGCTAAGAATAGTACTACTTAACACAACATAGTTACCATGGCTCCCAGACCGCATGTTTTATTATTATAATTTGTCAGGGTAATCATGGAGGCCATATAGACCTCCCCCGATATCGGGACTAACAGGTATTAAAGTGCTAAGAACAGTACTAATTAACACAACCTAGTTACCATGTGTCCCAGACCAAATGTTTTGTTGTTATACTTTGTCAGGGTAATCATGCAGGCAATATAGACCTCCCCCGATAGGGGGAGTAAAAGGGATTAAAGTGCTAAGAATAGTACTACTAAACACAACCTAATTACCATGGGTCCCAGACCGCATGTCTTGTTGTTATACTTTCTCAGGGTAATCATGCAGGCCATATAGACCTACACAGATAGGGGGAGTAACATGGATTAAAGTGCTAAGAATAGTACTAATATAAACAAAACCTAGTTACCATGGGTCCCAGACCGCATGTCTTGTTGTTATAATTTGTCAGGGTGATCATGCAGGCCATATAGACCTCCCCCGATAGGGGGAGTTACAGGGATTAAAGTGCTAAGAATAGTACTACTTAACACAACCTAGTTACCATGGCTCCCAGACCGCATGTTTTATTATTATACTTTGTCAGGGTAATTATATATCTATCAAATTGATCTATTTATCTTCTATCGATTCTATCTAACTATCAATCTATGTATATCTATCTATCAAATCTATCTATCTTGTGGCCGGACTGATTTGAGACAGCCACTTGTGTTTAGGCCAAATTTGAAGTAGGAGTACAGACCAATCATCTTCTTCCATCTCCCTGTTCCAAAAATGCAGCCCATATAGACCTCCCCCGATAGGGGGAGTAACAGGTAGTAAACTGCTAAGAATAATACTACTTAACACACCACGGGTCCCAGACCGCATGTCTTATTGTTATACTCTGTCAGGGAAATCATATATCTATCAAATCTATCTATTTATCTATCAAATCTATCTAACTATCAATCGTATCTATCAAATATAAATTGCATCTATTGATCGATGTAATTCTTATCTATCAAATGTATATTGCATCTTTTGATCTATGTAATTCGTATCTATCAAATGTATATTGCATCGATTGATCTATGTAATTCGTATCTATCATGAAATGTATATTGCATCTATTGATCTATGTAATGTATGAATCTAACTATCAAATCTATCTAACTCGTGGTTGTGCAAATGGACTGTTTGCAGTTGTTTGCGGTGCGTTACACGGGGAGTTTGGTCTGTCACTGTGAAGCGGGCGTAACCCTTACACTACCTGATCGATACTACATCATACCTGATGTTTTAAAGCACGTTATTCAAAAAATTTTTAGGAATGTTAGGTGATTAAGGCACTTCATGGCTTAAAACCAGACTCTGCATCAACTATGTAATTTTCCGTGGGAGTTTTGCCATGGATCCCCCTCCGGCATGCCACAGTCCAGGTGTTAGTCCCCTTGAAACAACTTTTCCATCACTATTGTGGCCAGAAAGAGTCCTTGTGGGTTTTAAAGTTCGCCTGCCTATTGAAGTCAATGGCGGTTCGCCGGTTCGCGAACAGTAGCGGAAGTTCGAGTCCGCCGTTCGCTAACCGAAATTTTAAGGTTCGCGACATCACTATTTGCATGTTGAAGTAAAACAATAATGTTAGATAATTCAAAATCTGAAGATAATTGCTGTGCTAAACTGTCCAACCAAAAAGTAGAAGCAGCAGCAACATCATCCATAGATATAACAGGTGTATGAATATAGTCAGTATGTAAATATGCCCTTCTTGGATAAGATTCAAGCTTCCTATCTAAAGGTATCATGTTTGCAATATCCTCCTTACCTATTTTCGCTGTATTCTGGATGTGATTAATACAAACTCATCTGCCCCTTTAAGTTTATCCTCCAATTACAACATCTGCTATAAAAGTTCACCTCTCATCTTTCAATTCGCTTGCTATTGTTGCTTTATACCGCCTACTGTGCTTTTCCACTTGTTCCGATCTCATTCTCGTACTCTCTCCGCCTCCGGAGCAACTACGGACTGTTTCTTAGGATCCTCCCTCCTTCTGATACTGGACTTAGCTGTTTGCCTCTGACGAAGCATCGGAGCAGTGACGTCACACGCCAACTCGCTTGCCGCTCGACAGCCGTTCAGCTCCTCATCGCTGAATTGCGAGCAGTACCTGTTCTCCCCCTCGGACCTCACTTATCTGCCAGGTTCATATTTCAGGTACAATGTGCAACCTCTTCAATCTGCCTAAGTTAAGCTGCTCTCATATTATAATAACGTAGTTTGGATCTAAGCTGTTCCTTTTACTTCTCATATTGTCAGTATTCTAGTCTGTCATATTACCTCCTCCTTACGTGTTAACACTTACATTGGTACATCGTTTAGGTTGTTCTGCTGCATTATTTAGTGATACCATCACAGGTGGCAGCTATAGAATAATCTGCTCAATATTACCATCACTCAATATGCTTACGATTGTAATTGAGTCTTCACATTGCTACACTTAGTAATTGATGTTATTTCCCAGTACAGTCTGTGCAACAAAATAACAACTTATATACATCTCAGCAGCTGTGGTTCACATAAAGCCATTACTTATTTTGCAGAGCTTCCTCTGGCATCACAAAAGGATCCTTGGCAACAGGTAAAGGATACAATTTCTTAAACCTAGAAGAAGGGTTAAAAGAGGTACCAGGCTTAGACCATTCTTTAGCAATCACATTAGAGATAGTGTCAGGAATAGGAAATACTTCAGGAGTAATAACAGTAGTCTTAAATACAGAATTCAGACAATTACTAGCTTTATCATCATGAGATTTAGACTTCTCAATACCCAAAGTGAAAAAAACTTCCTTTAAGAGAGAACGAATATATTCTAACTTAAATAAAAAAGATTTGTCTATTTCAGTCTCTGACGTGGCATCCTCTGAATCAGAGGAGACCCCATCAGTAGAGGATACATCAGTATGCTGAAGGTCAGAACTTAATTCACTAAGTTTAGGAAAATGTTGCAAAAACCTATTTATATTTATTTGAAGACAAAATAGCAGGCATTGCCTTTCTCTATAGCTGCAGCAATAAAATCTTACATTTCTGCAGTGTATTGGTACTCATAGATATATTTAACAATTTGTCAAAACAAGAGCCACATAATTGAGCTTAATAATTTAGATCAGCCTGTGTTCAGGCAGCTCAAATCCTATGGTAATATCAGAGGCAGGTTCAGTTTGAGACATAATTGCAAAAAAACAAAATTTGAAAAAAATAAACTAATTCTGAAAATTTATATCCATGTTCCTATATATGATATATAACAGACTTGAGAAAATGGGAAACAGAGCGAAAATTCATAGAAAAAACGAAAACTGATTCATAAAATGCTGCATGTAAGCTCTCTAAATGTTTTCTGAGAACACTGAATGAGCTGGGGGCGGAGATTATAATGGCAATGTTGACGGGATTTATTCAGCGGGAAAATTTTTGGCGCCAAAAAAATGGCACAAAATGATGACGTCACCCTATGACATAAATAGCATCATCACACTGCGTGACATGCAAAGCTGTAGTGGATTTCTTTTTTTTTTTTTTTAAATGTTTATTTATTTAACACAAAATAAGTGTACACATCACAGAAATCCACTTCTTTCTGCCACGCAGGGCTGAATATAACATCTTATGAAACAAAGCACGACAGATAACAAATACAAAAATGATTCGTTATGGAATATTGTCAACCCCCTTGTAAACCAAAACAAAGAGAAAATAGTACACTTATCAGCATCCCCGATTCCATACACTCCTATTTTCTAATATTTTCCTCTTTTTAACACAAATCTTGAATAACACCTGTTTGTACAGCAACCTCGCTATATGTATAATTTAACAGAAGCAACAGATAACGCTGAAAAGCAAGACACATAAAATAAATGTATAACAACGGAAAAAAAAAAAAAAAAAAAAAAAGGAAAAGGTTCTTTCCCCGACCGGGACCTATCTCCCCCCACCATAGTCAGTCTCTTTCCAACTCTCCCATGTTATGCCAGGATCGGGGAAAATGACCTGCCAATATCTGAAGTTGCACGTATGCAGTCTCGCTGAACGGTTTAACCATCCTAACCTGCACTTCAACTGGAAAAGATAAAATAAATGTTCCCCATTGATTAAAGAACTTGGCTAGCCTTTCATCTGAAACGTCTTGTAAGTTCCACTGTTCTTGTGTAAAATGGGTCATCAACGCGTTTTTAAGCTCATTCAATTTAGGTGCTGTTTTTGCCTTCCAGGCTCTCAGTATTATATTACGACCAAGAAATATAATCTGATTAATTAATTTGAAGTTTCTAGGGACAATTTGCGGTTGCACTAAAAAAAATATCTGTGTTGATTGAAAGTTAAAGTCTATCTTAAGCGAAGCCTGTATCCAATATTCTACCCTGCGCCAAAATTGAATAATCCTAGGGCAACTCCAAAAGCAGTGTAGTAAGTCAGCGGTGTGAGAGGAACATTTGGGACACACCGTCTGTATCCTGTACCAATTGGTCAACCTAATTGGGGTCAGATATGTCATAAAGGATAGTTTAATTTGAGTTTCTCTCCACGCCGTCAGTACCCAACTATTTCCAATTATTTTGAAAGTGTTCTCGATGGTCTGACTATTCACCGCCGGAAAAAACCTATTCCATTTTGCAGCAATGAATTCTCTTTGAAGAGCTGAAGGCCCCTGGTTCAAAAGGCTGTAAAGTGGAGATATAGAATATAGGCCTCCTTGAAAGATATTAATTTTAGCTTGGAGAACCGAAAGAGTCCAATCTAATCCATAGCTTTGCCTTAACTCAAAGAAAAAATGTCTTAGCTGCAAATAGGCGTAGAAATCTTTGTTCTCAAGCCCAAATGTATGTTTCAGTTCAGCAAAGGTTAAAGGTGTGCGATTCACATCCAACATTTGGGCGACAAATACCAAACCTTTAGTAAACCATATCCTAAAGACTTTATCTGACAGTCCTGGTGCAAAGTTAGGGTTCCCCGTAATGGGTAGATAATTGGAGATATAAGGTGAACAGTCCGCGAGGGAGCAACATTTTTGCCATGCTAGAATGACGTACCTAAAAGTACTGAGCGAAAAAAGCGGGGATGGGAGAGCATTCATAGGGCAATGTAAGATAGCGTCCAACCGAAAAGGGGCCACCAAAGCTGTCTCCCAGAGTACCGGTGAAACCTGATCACATTGCGTTAGCCAATCAACGGCAACCTTTAACCGTGCTGCCAAGCTATAAAAATGCAAATTAGGCAGGGACAAACCTGCAGCTTCTTTATTACACATGAGACGTGCGGCAGAGATACGCACTCTGGCGCCACTCCAGATTAAATTCGAGCATGCCCTGTTGTAATTTTTTATATCGCTATTGTGAATAGGGATTGGCAGATTTTGTATGAGATAGAATAATTTGGGGAATAGAATAGTTTTTATAAGTGTAACCCTAGCTGTTAAGGATATAGGTAAGTTCCTCCATCCATTCATCTTATCTATACAGTCTAAAAAGCATTTACCGAAATTTAACTTATACCACTCCTCTGGATTTGCAGTTAACTTAATCCCAAGATAGGTTATCTGTGACGTCTCGATGAAAGGATGCTTAATATGACAATCTTTCCTATTGAGCCATAATAGCTCAGATTTAGTGAGATTGATCTTATAACCCGAAATTTTGCCAAACAATTCGATTACATCAAGTAAACAAGAAAGACTTTGTTCAATGTTGCTCAAACCCAAAAGTATGTCATCCGCATACATTAACAATATTAATTTCTGATCTCCAACCCGAATCCCCTCTAGTTGTTTCCGCAGTAGAATTGCTAAGGGTTCTAACGAGATGTTAAACAACAGCGGGGATAAGGGGCAACCCTGACGTGTACCCCGTTGTAGAACAATCCGTTGAGAAATCTGCCCATTAATGAGTAAAGATGAAATAGGGGAAGAATATATTAACTGTATAAATTTATGGAAGTGTCCTGTGAAGCCGAATTGTTCTAAAGTATAAAATAGATGTTTCCAAGCAATGCGATCAAACGCTTTTTCTGCATCTAATGTTAATAAGGCGAGGTCTACTGTGTCCCTATATCTTGTTGTTCTGAATTTGTTCCAGAAAAAATCTATCAAGGTCATGACTTTTCGTATGTTCCTGGAAGGATTTCTCCCTGCCATGAACCCTGACTGATTTTCATGAATACTTGCACCAAGGTGAAGTTTTAATCTATTTGCTAGAATGGCCGTGAGCAATTTATAATCCGTATTTAATACGGAAATCGGTCTATATGATTCTGGGAGATCTGGTTCTTTGTTTTTTTTAAGAATTAAAGATATCACCGCCGCAGCAAAGTATGGTGAGCAATTATTATTCCTGATGAAATAGAAATTAAACAGTTTTTCCAGAGCTAAAACAACATGTAGTTGAAGAATCCTATAAAATTCAATGGGAAGACAGTCAGGACCCGCTGCTTTGTTCGTTTTGGCAGACTTAATAGCTGCCACTATCTCTTCCATATCAATCGGTTTGTTTATCTCTGCTAGGCTTTCTGGGGATATTTTAGGAATCTGAATCTTGTCCCAAAATGCTGTCTGCTTTTCTATCGGATACTCTTCGGCAGTGTAGAGGGCACTAAAATAGTCAAAAAAGGTCTTAGTAATGTCTGCGTTATTAGTGAACCTAGCTGTGCTAGATCTAATAGCTGTTATTGGGTTCCTATGATTCTTTTTAGTGAGCCTAGCCAAGAATTTGGCCCATCTCCCAACAAACCCTCCGTACAAGGCTTTTTGCCTCTGAATATCTAAGGCAGTTTTTTGTTTGATAAAAATATCACGTGCCGTTTTGGCCTCTATATATTTCTGCCATTTATCTCTCGTATGTTCATTCAGATATGTTCTGTACGCATTTTTTACTTGATTACTTAATTGGGTTTCTTGGTGTCTAATTCTTTTCTTAAGTTTACACATGTATGCTTTAATATTGCCTCTTAATACAGCTTTGGCTGCTTCCCAATATATCTCTGGCTTGTTTTTATAGTCTTTATTAATAGTTTCATAATCAGCCCATTGGTTAGTCAGCCAGTTCTGAAAATTGATATTATTCACTAGGTATTTGGGAAAAAAAATATTTTGATTAGTAGTACTTCGACACTGCTGTGCATTAAGTGATAGTGTAATCACCGCATGATCTGAAATTGTTATATCCTTTATGTCTGCTTCCCATTCTGAACCAGTCATAGAATCTGCCATCAGAAAAAGGTCTATCCTAGAGAGAGATTGCTGGCCTTTTGCTAGACACGTGAAAGCTCTCACATCTGGGTTTTGGACGCGCCACACGTCTATTAACCCAAGTTGCGCCAGAAATGTTTTAAGAGTATGAGTCTTTCTATCGCGAACAACCTTATGATCCTTACTTACCCTATCAAGAATAGGGTCCGCTGTTAGGTTAAAATCCCCTGCCACTATAAGGTTCTGACCTATAAATTTATGGAGATAAAGTACCATCTTGTCCCAGAATGTCTTATCCGCATTGTTTGGCCCATAAATGTTGCAAAACACAAAACGAGTTTTGTTAATCGTGATTTCTGCAATAATATAGCGACCTTCCGGATCTATAGCTGACGAATCTATTTTGTAGTCTAGATTTTTGTTTAAAAGAATGGCTACTCCTCTTTTGCGTGTGTTAAACGGTGCCGCAATTACTTCCCCTACCCAATTAGTTTGAAGCTTCCCCATTTCCGAATTTTTCAAATGGGTCTCTTGTAAGAAGGCGAGATCTGGCTTTATTTTAGCTAAATGTTTAATTATGGTCTTTCTTTTTATTGGAGAATTTATGCCACCCACATTCCAAGACGCCAGCTTAAGCATGTCTAACATATACCAGAGAGTAAACGGACTCGTGTCTCGCCCCTATCATCACATTTAAATAACCCATATATTCGTGCAGGGGGAGGCAGGACCCGGGGAAAGAAGAGAAAAAAAAAAAAAAAAACCCAGCGCCATATACAATTTTATACAAAATCCAATGCACGTAACAATATTTTCCATTCTAAATACAGTTTACTAACTTCCCAAGACTTTTTGCGTTACCGTCTGCTAGTCACACTATGCCCATTTTTTTACAAAGAGACCTGGCTTCCTCACTATTATTTACCACATATAAAACCCCTGCCTTATTGATTAAAAGTTTAGCTGGGTAAACCAATCTTACACTACATTCTGCTTTGCTAAATTTGTCAAAGAAAGGGGACATTTCTCTCCGCTTGGCCCTAGTTTCTGCAGAAAAATCTTGAAAAATTGCAATTCTATAAGAGTTGATGACCAGAGAATTAAGTTTACGGTAATAGGACAAAAATAAAACTTTGTCTTGATAATTGACAAATTTAAAAATAATAGGCCTAGAATTGGATGAAGGGTTATTTTCTCTGGGTGCCCCAATTCTATGTGCTCTTTCTATCAGAAAGGGTGTAGGAGGAGGAGGAATCATGAGTGCCTGAGGGAGTGTGACAGAGACAAATTTTAATACATCTTGGAATTCCGCTGTTTCAGGAAGGCCAATCACTCTTAGGTTGTTCCGTCTTGACCTATCTTCGAGGTCTTCAACTCGCGCTTGTAGCTGGGTGATGGCCTTATCCTGAACAGAAGAAGCCGAACTCACAGCATTTAATCTGTCTTCCAGGTCAGACACCCTTGTCTCGACCTCCTCCATACGGGTAGTGAATTGTCTAATCTCATTGGAAAGATTAAAAATCTCAGACTTTATCTCTTGTTTAACTAAGTCTAAATGTGGAGCCATCATTTTAGCTACTTCCGCAGCAAACTCAGACATATCATTACAAAAATTCAAAACATTGCGGTCTTGTGAGGTGTCATGAAATGATTCTGTATTTTTAGAGTTGGCTCTCTTCTCTTTCGGTTTCGGGGGCATACTAGGCGAAGAGTTTTTTTGTTGTGAGATAAACCTCTCCATTCACATCAATATATATGAATTAAGTGCTATTTGTGAATACCAACGTGAAGGAAAAAAAAAAAAATAAATTTTTTTTTTTTTGAAGCTTGGATAAGCTCTGTGCTTTGAATATGTGAAAAACGTGAACAAAAAAAAAAAAAAAAAAACCCGAAAGCAGGTTGTTAAAGTGTCAACAAAAAAAAAAAAAAAAAAAAAAAAGATCTTAGAGCTTAGTGAGCTCTATATTGTGGATATGTGAAAAAAGTGAAAAAATGGGTAAGAGAGGAAAAAAAAGAAAAAAAACTGGGTGCGGGCTGTTGAAAAAAAAAAAAAAACTTTGATGTGTTCTGTACTATTGATAAGTGAAAAAAGTGAGAAAAATGACTAAAAGAAAAAAAAAAAGAAGGGGAATCACTAATCTCCTTGTGTGTGTAGGGGCTGAACTTAGCCAGTAGTGAGAAAAAAAAAAAAAAAAGAAAGGGTGCAAAAATCTCAGATCCAATGCACTCAGTGTGCCAAACTAGTGAACCACTTAGTGAACCTTAGTGAATTCAATGGGGAGAAAAAAAGGAAAGGGAAAAAAAAAAAAACCAAAACAAAAAAAAAATTCTGAGAGCGAAAATTTGGCTCAAACCTCAATATGTTGCCTAAAAATTAGCAACAACTTCTCTCTTCCCAGGTTTCAAGCCAAAAGAAATTCACTGCGCCCAAGCGGTTGCATTCCGCCAACTCCAAGAATGTTACATGATATTTAACAGATATAGAAAGCTTTATAGAACTTAGTGTTGATATCTGACAAGATACTTTATATACACCAAACACACTTAGCAAAGTCTTTACAAACTATTTTCTATATACATAGTTTCAGGGCCAAACATGAGGCAATTGATAGAGTAAAGTCTGCTCAAAGCGCTCTATTCCATGTGTGGTTATCCGGCCTTGTGTTACTCTATATGACGTTAAATAGCCTCTATTATGACTCTGTAAAGACAATTATTACTATCTTTAAGCAAATGAGAGAGGTTTAGTGGGTGCCTGCAAGCACAGATTTTCCAGTCCCTCTAGAGTCACTAGAAAGTCTTATAGGGCCCAGACGCGATGTATTCTTCTTTGATTTTCAAGACTTTACAACTTGGGCTAATATCCTTCAATAGCCTTGTGATAGCAGTATTGCCTTGTATATACTTAGTCCTTGGAAATTTCCAATGCCATGTATTTTCTGATATATTGCTGTACAAAAGATGCTAGGGCCCTAGCCCCTGATGTATTTAAGGCCTTAAAGACAAAACACAGTATTATCTAGATACAGGAGACCGGCAACAATAGCATGAGATCAATGAGGGTCACACCTGCAAAGTGCCAGCTCCCAGCGTTGCAGCCTGTAAGATTTCCTCAACACCGGCAATCACAATTTCTATTTCTGACCCAGGGAGGAAAGATATAACGATATGTGTGGAGTAACTGTCTTCTACATGTGCCTAAAAACGCGCCCACTTGAACAACTCATACAGTGGTACTCACCCCCCCGATATCTTCACGGCGTTATTTAAAACCTCTCAGTGAGCCTTCTCTTCCAAAGCGATACGTGTTATCTCTGGAGCTGCCACGCTGCTGCCACTTGCCGTATGCTGCTGACCACCACCAAGGCTCCGACAGTGCTCCGTAGAGCGGATGTGACGTCACTGGGCTACGCCGGCTTCCAGGGGGGATAGTGAGACGCTAGAGTCCGGGGTCGATTAACTTCTCCCTGCCAACCAGGCAGCTCCAACCCAACAATCACCTGGACACTGCTTCACGGCTGCCGCCCGGAGCCTCCAGGGCGCACGACACGTGCCTCCAAACGCGGCACAGCCACCTTTCTGAGTCCCAGTCCCGGACGGATGGTCCACCTCTCACCTGGGTCAGAGCTCTTAGCGAGACGTTTCTGAAATAAGGTATTCCCTCTGCAGGGTGTTGTGTAAATTTCCCTTGTAGTCTTCGCTGCAGCGCTGCCTGCACTTCAATTTGTTGCCATACTTCTACTTCAGTTCTGTGTTAAGGCTGGTCCCAACCAGCCTAAAAGGGTATATTGGACTTCCTTATGCCATGTAATGTCCTCGGGTAGGGTATTATATTTTCCCCACAATAAGGCTCTATGGCTGGGACACTGATGTTACGGTGCTCCACTCAAAGGAGAGCCTGAGCGCACTCCATTACCACAGCGCTCCGCCCACAGGAAGCCAGTCTGTAGTGGATTTCTAATACACCTATCACTCTAAAAAGCAAGAATTTTGATTGTATATACAAAAAAACTAAATACCTAATTAAAGCCTAATGGATACTTCTATTATAGCTGCATAAAATGTGATTATCAACATTCCATGAGACTAACATAATACTTAGCATCCTAATTTATAAATAAATTACTAGATCCAATAAAAACCTGTATGTTTCACAGACCCTACCAACCTTGACAAATATTTAGCCACAAATAAAGTCGCTAAAAAAGAGCACTGAATTACTGACTCAAGGCATGCATACAAACAATATATAACAACTTTAGTTAAAAAGTGCCCAATCCATAGCTGAGAGTGTCTTATATAATAAAATTATATACTTACCGTGTAAGACACCCATCCACATATAGCAGACAGCCAAACCAGCACTGAAACATATCAGCAGAGGTAATGGTACAAGAGTAAATTGTCGATCTATAAAGGGAGGCAGCAGATGAATCCCTGCAACCAATTTACAGAGAGTCTTATGAATAGATTTCCCATAGGTGAAAACATTGTATCATCAGGCAATACTCCCTTCACATCCCTCAGACAAACATTGCACTTACAGAGGAACTGGGCTTCAATATGCTTAGAAGCACCTTTCACTGAAGAAATCAAGCACATCTTGCTTCACCACCTCCTAAGGAGGCAAAGTTTGTAAAACTGAGGTATGAGGAGGTGTATTTATAGGCATTTGATGTTTGGGAAACTTTCCCCTCTCCTAGTAGGAATGTATATCCCATACGTCACTAGCTCATGGACTCTTGCCGCCTATATGAAAGGAAGGGGGTATTGCCCCCCTGGCAAAGTCACTGAATATAGGTTGGCATATATTGGATTGTATTTGGAGATACAATTAGTTCTCAAATACAAAAAAAAGTAAGCTAAACTTGAGTTGGTGGATAAAAAATTGTTCATAATTTCTTTATGTTACCATTTGAAGCAACTAATAAATTCCATAGGTGAAATCTATATCTTGTGAAAAAAAACTTACCACAACTCAAAAATTGTTTCATTCATATAGATTTGTACCCACCCGTCCTCACATCGGTAAGTTGCAAAGTGACCACCATTATAATAACTGGAGATGTAATCATCTGGTAACCATCCACCTTATAGCACACAGAACTAATTCCATAGTGAAGAATACCAACATCACAAATACGCCTTCAAAACCTTACAGAAAAAATGATTTAAAAAAAAAATCTCCATCTATAAAATAGTCCATTCAAACATTCAGTATGCACAAACAAAACCATGAACTTCCTTTTGAAATATTGAGATACGAGAACAAGACAAGATACGTCATATGGATCATAGAGTTTTTGTGTAAATTGGAGAGTGTAGATTAAAAAAAATCCCCACAATGCTTTGTAAAAGCTCTGGAATGCCCATGGTCAGACCCTTATCATAGAACTCTGTAAATAGCATGCTAGCCAAATTTACCATATTAGAAGTTAACCCCTTAATGACTGCTGACATGCGATAAGTGTAATAGTACAGGCCTTGCAGTCAGTGGTGAGACCAGGCTATATTTGCATGCCCGCTGTTGGTAACCTGTGCTATTAGATCCCTGACAACCCCTTGCAATAGGCAACATACAAGGTACGTTGTCATTAAGGAGTTAATTATCATGCATGAATTGCACATGTTAATTAACTTTTAAAATGATTTTAAAAGCTTTTTAAACTGTTACTATGAGGAGTAACAGTACCCTACCAGCACTACAAATCTCCCTACTCCCAACACTATTAACCCCTAAACCAACCCGCCACTGCATTAATGCCCCTAACTGCCGTATCCCCACAGCAATAAACCCTCTAAACATTTAGACTTTGTACTAGGGAGTTGATTGGGTTACCTAGAAGTGTGGGGATCCAAATGGTGTGGGGTTTATTGCATTTTAGGGGTTAAAATAAGTATGGGTTAGGGGTTTATAATAGTGGGCAGTCTGGCAGTTTAGATATTATTAGTGGTAGGGCTCTTAGCAGTTATGGAGTTTAAAAGACCATTAAATACAGTCGGATTGCATAATAAAAATACGATGCAATAGCACTTACTCTGGATTTCAAATAAGTAGATTTTTTCTGACAAATTTATTTTTCCCCCATTTGCCACCAGTCCCCATCTCGAATACTGGTAATTCATGGAACATTTACTTTAGTTTTCATTAAACAAATGTACATGTTCCACTGCTACAGGTGAAAAAGTTCTCCTGTAGTGAGTAAAATACTTACTTAAAGGGGCAGTCTACTCCCAAAATGTTATTGATTAAAAAGATAGATAATCCATTTATTACCCATTCCCCAGTTTTGCATAACCAACACTGTTAAATTAATACACTTTTTACCTCTGTGATTACCTGGTTTGCAGGCTGCCCCTTATCTCAGTTATCTTGACAGACATACATTTTAGCCAATCAGTGCTGACTCTTAAATAACTCCATGGGAGTAAGCACAATCACCTAGATTACGAGTTTTGAGCGCTATAGGGAAAGTAAAGAACGCTTTATTTAATTCCCTATAGCGCTGCCATAACAAATGTAAAAAAACCCAGCTTGTGCGGGTGATATGGCTGCGTTGAGCTCCATACCGCACACAAAAGCAGCAGTGTTTTGACGTGCTCGTGCACGCTTTCGCCATAGACATCAATGGGGAGAGCCGGAAAAAAAAAAGTCTAACACCTGCGATCGCGGAAACAAAAGCTCTGTAATGCAGCCCTATTGATGTCTATGGGGAAAGTGTGCACATTCTATTGGCTAATTCGAATTAGCCAATAAAATGAGAGCTGCTTTATTCCTATTGGCTGATTCAAATTTTTCAGCCAATAGGAATGCAAGGGACGCCATCTTGAATCGAGTACCTTGCATTGAAGAATCAGTGTACGGCGGCGACCGTATGAAGAGGATGCTCCACGCAGGATGTCTTCAGGATGGACCCGCTCTGCGCCAGCTGGATGAAGATCGAAGAGGCTGCCTAGATGAAGACTTCTTGCCGCATGGATGAGGACTTCGCCGGCTGGATGAAGATAGAAGAGGCCGTCTGGATGAAGACTTCTTGTCGCATGGATGATGACTTCACAAGCTGGATGGATCCTTCAAGTGGGACTTCAACAACTGTAAGTGGATCGTCAGGGGTTAGTGTTAGGTTTTTTATGGGTTTTTTGGGTGTTTTTTTTTTTTTTAGATTAGGGTTTAAGCAATGTAAAAGATAGTTTTTTTTATTTTGGGAGTTAGTTGGGTGGTGGGTTTTACTGTTGGGGGGGTTTGTATTTCTTTTACAGGTAAAAGAGCTGATATCTTTGGGGCAATGCCCCACAAAAGGCCCTTTTAAGGGCCATTGGTAGTTTATTGTAGGCTAGGTTTTGTTTAAATTTTTTGCGTGGGCTTTTTTATTTTGATAGGGCTATTAGATTAGGTGTAATTCTTTTTTATTTTGGATAATTAGTTTGTTATTTTTCGTAATTTAGTGTTTGATTTTTTTGTAATTTAGTTATTTTTTTTGTAATAATATTCAAATAGTGTTTGTGATGCAGGAGGGTGGCGGTTTAGGGGTTAATAGGTTTATTATAGTGGTGTTAGGTGTCCCACCAGGGGGGTAAGTGTCAGGTCAGGCCGAAGCCACGGGGCCAGTGTACCACCTGAGGCATATGTAGATTATCTGATAAGGGCCCCTTAGAATGACTCAGACCACGCAGCATTATGATCGAAAGCCAATTCTGTTTATTGCACAGTGCAAGCATTTCTTATAGTGTACACTGACAGCACATAGGGTTAAGGGGATGACACGTTTGGACCGCGTCATTTTACACAGTTATACAGAGCAAAATACAAGGAAAAGCTGGAATATGAGTTTCTCATAACAATACTTACATAGTCATAATAAACTACCATCTGCGGAGACAGCAAGGTTTCTGAACCATCTTATTGACATTATCTTATTCTATCTTATTCTGGGCGTAGGGCTAGGGTACATTGACAAGGCCGAACAGCTAAGGAAACTATAATAACATGCACATAGTTCTCACTACATAATAACCCAGTATAATAAAAGTCTAATCATTACAAAATGGATGCTAATCATCACAAGATGGCTGCGAGGAACAAGATGGCTGCGTCAGGTTCATATTACCCCTAACAAGTGGTGACGATGTCGGGGAGCGGCGGAATAGGAGTTAATACATTTTATTAGTGGCGGCGATGTTGGGAGCGGCAGATTAGGGGTTAATGAGTTTATTATAGTGTTTGCAATGCGGGAGGGCCTCGGTTTAGGGGTTAATAGGTAGTTTATGGGTGTAAGTGTATAATAACCCAGTATAATAAAAGTCTAATCATTACAAAATGGATGCTAATCATCACAAGATGGCTGCGAGGAACAAGATGGCTGCCATCAGGTTCATATTACCCCTAACATACCATCCTTTTATTCTAACAGAATAACATAAAAATAGACAGGCATAGAAAATTAGTAAAGCCTTATATTATGGTAACAGAACTCTATAAGAATACTAAAGAGAAAAATATTTGTATGTTGTGATATACGTTTATAGGCTAATTGTCACTGCATATAGGTACAACCCCTCCAATACCCTCCATCTATCTTCCAGCCTTCCCAAAACTACCGGTCTACCGGCACAGAGACCCAACCAGCCCCCCATCTACCCCCAAACAACGCTGCATCGTTTATTTCTCCACCTGCATTGCTAGCACCCCCCAATATGTCCAACAGTTCCTTTTCCACAGTAAAGCATGACATAGCAACAGCACAACTGTCTCTAGGTGGCCTCTGAACACTTTAAGAACAGTCTTTGTCCATTGAGAGTGCTGCACCTTGACACTTTGCTATAATACAGTTCTCCAACAGTTCATTTGCAGTAGGGGTGCTTATCCACGGTTCTTCCGCAGGGAGATACTGGACATCTGATGGTTTGCTCATGGGGTAGACAAGGCAACCAGTGGATACCCATGGCAAGCAAACACTCGAGTCACAGTGAGTCTCGGAAGCAAACAGAAACAGTACAGGATGAGTACATACCGCAATACAACCACAATTATGTCCAAATAAAACGTCACTTTCATCCTATGTCATTTAAAATTAAACAAAACATTGTTGATATATAATACAAACTAAATACATTGATATTTCTCAGAGACTAATTTACAACTTCCCTATACACTTGTAAATGATACTTCATGAATACTAAGCAAGTGAAAACCTGTCAGACTTCATCAAGGGCCTGAATGGTTATGCTAAAACTTATGCTAAGGCCTGCCCCAGTGACGTGCAGTAATAGGAGGCAGGGGAGGCAGTGCCTACCCTGTCCAATGAGGAAAAAAAGATTTAAAATAATATTTAATAAAAAATAAAAAAAAGTGTTTTTTATTTTATTTATTAATTTTGGCCATGCCCACCTATGTCCCAAGGGTACCCCCCCCCCCTTACTTTATTTCCACCAGTAATATGTAGTAACTGTAGTTCATGTAATGTGCGACTGCGTTGAACGTACACTCACACTGCGTTGTGCGCTACTGCGCTTGCGCTGAAAAAGTGAAGACAGTAACAACACAGATTCAAATGTTGCGCAATTAGGAGGCAGTGAGCCAGTCCGCTGCCATCCATTGAATTGCGCAACATGGATCAAAGTGTTGAGTCTGCTTCACTTAGCTGCTGCGCCACCTACTGTTGACTCGCCGGGCACTTTACAAGCTCAATGGAGGCGGTTCTCAAAACCGCCTCCATGATGAGCTAGTGTTCACTGACCCAATCAGCATTCAGCAGCACTGTGGGGAGGCGTGCCTGGGCTGCTGAATGACAGGTGGGTCATGTGACCGTTTGTGACGTCGGCAACGCGCGCAAAGAGACAGACTGGTGGGAAGAAGAGTTGTGGAGGGAGTTCCTGAGCTGCTCTGCATGCTGCTGCCTAGTGTGCCACAGTCTGCCTAGGTGTTGTGGCTGCCGCTGCCTGTGTGTTTAGGAGGCGTTTGCCTGCCGGAGGAGAGGACAGGACTGTTTGCTGCGCTTAGTGCGCTACCGTAGTGGCTCTGTGCTGCCTGGAGGAGTGTGGACTGAGAGGGTGCCGGGACTCTCAGAAGTTCAGAACTTCTTCTTCTAGGAGCGAGGGAAACAGAAACTAGGAGGAGCCTGTCAGCCTGCTGCCGGTGAGAAGTGGAGACTGACTTAGAGTTAAGAAAAGTCAGACAGGAGCCGGAGGAAAACTTTGCCAGATAAAGATAAGTGCATAATTAATTGCAAATTAATTATTACAACATAGTTACTCAGATTCAGAATCGGCAGCAGTAAAGGGGGGATCTGAGGCTGTTTAATATGGCCCGTGTTAGCTGCACTTCAGTGCACTGAACAGTGGTGTGGGTGGGTGAGGGGAGTGGGGAGGACTGAACTTGTTTGCTCCGTCTCTGTCCCCATGCTGCATTCCTTAAGAACGGTTAGCTGCTGTGTACAGGCTAGGGAATTCAATAATGAGGTACGTGTGTGCTGTGTGGGGGGTGGTAAATCACACTACTGGTCTGGAATACTTTAGTATATAAAAGTGTCAGTGCAGTGTTCTACTTCTACTGGTTTTTAGCACTTTTGTTTTCCAATTATTCCAAATGTAATTTTCATGCCTCCTTTTTTTTCTCAGCCTGAGAAAAAAAAGGAGACATCAAAATTACATTTGGAATAATTGGAAAACAAAAGTGCTAAAGACCAGTAGGGCTAGTACACTGCACTGACACTTTTATATACTGTTGCTCCTTTCCCTAATAACCCCTTCCTCCCTGTTTTTTTTTTCCAATCCACAGGTCCTCACATACACTCTACATATACAAATTACACACACACACTACACAAACATACATATTCATACACACTCTACATATACACACTACACACGCACACACACACACACTACACAAACATACATATTCATACACACTCTACATATACACACTACACACGCACACACACACACACACTACACAAACATACATATTCATACACACTCTACATATACACACTACACACGCACACACACACACACACTACACAAACATACATATTCATACACACATACACTCTACATATACACACTACACACACACACACTACACAAACATACATATTCATACATACATACACTCTACATATACACATTACACACACACACACTACACAAACATACATATTCATACACACACGCATACACACACACTACACAAACATACATATTCATACACACACGCATACACACACACTACACAAACATACATATTCATACACACACGCATACACACACACTACACAAACATACATATTCATACACACACGCATACACACACACTACACAAACATACATTAATACACACATACACACTACACACACACTACACAAACATACACACACACACACACATATATATATATGTTTGTGTGTATGAGAAGATGTGCAAACATATGTGCATTTATGTAAAAAAAGAGTGTGTGTGTTAGAAGATGTGCAAACATATGTGCATTTTTGTAAAGAAAGAGCCATTGTAGCAGTGCTTGCTACTTTAGTGATTGTCAATTATTTTGCAAACTTTTTGTGTTAACCCCTTAAGGACCACAGCACTTTTCCATTTTCTGTCCATTTGGGACCAAGGCTATTTTTACATTTCTGCAGTGTTTGTGTTTAGCTGTAATTTTCCGCTTACTCATTTACTGTACCCACACATATTATATACCGTTTTTCTCGCCATTAAATGGACTTTCTAAAGATACCATTATTTTCATCATATCTTATAATTTACTATAAAAAAAATTATAAAATATGAGGAAAAAATGGAAAAAAACACACTTTTTCTAACTTTGAACCCCAAAATCTGTTACACATCTAGAACCACCAAAAAACACCCATGCTAAATAGTTTCTAAATTTTGTCCTGAGTTTAGAAATACCCAATGTTTACGTGTTCTTTGTTTTTTTTTGCAAGTTATAGGGAAATAAATACAAGTAGCACTTTGCTATTTCCAAACCACTTTTTTTCAAAATTAGCGCTAGTTACATTGGGACACTGATATCTGTCAGGAATACCTGAATATCCCTTGACATGTATATATTTTTTTTTAGAAGACATCCCAAAGTATTGATCTAGGCCCATTTTAGTATATTTCATGCAACCATTTCACTACCAAATGCGATCAAATAAAAAAAATTGTTCACTTTTTCACAAATTGTTTCACAAACTTTAGGTTTCTCACTGAAATTATTTACAAACAACTTGTGCAATTATGGCATAAATGGTTGTAAATGCTTCTCTGGGATCCCCTTTGTTCAGAAATAGCAGACATTTATGGCTTTGGCATTGCTTTTTGGTATTTAGAAGGCCGCTAAATGCCACTGCGCACCACACGTGTATTATGCCCAGCATTGAAGGGGTTAATTAGGGAGCTTGTAGGGAGCTTGTAGGGTTAATTTTAGCTTTAGTATAATGTAGTAGACAACCCAAAGTATTGATCTAGGTCCATTTTGGTATATTTCATGCCACCATTTCACCGCCAAATGCGAACAAATAAAAAAAAGCGTTACATTTTTCACAATTTTAGGTTTCTCACTGAAATTATTTACAAACAGCTTGTGCAATTATGGCATACATTGTTGTAAAAGCTTCTCTGGGATCCCCTTTGTTCAGAAATAGCAGACATATATGGCTTTGGCTTTGCTTTTTGGTAATTAGAAGGCAGCTAAATGCCGTTGCGCACCACACGTGTATAATGCCCAGCATTGAAGGGGTTAATTAGGGAGCTTGTAGGGAGCTTGTAGGGTTAATTTTAGCTTTAGTGTAGGTATCAACCTCCCACATGACACATCACACCCCCTGATCCCTCCCAAACAGCTCTCTTCCCTCCCCCACCCCACAATTGTCCCCGCCATCTTAAGTACTGGCAGTAAGTCTGCCAGTACTAAAATAAGAGTTTTTTGGGGATTTAAAAAAAAAAAACAATAATAATTCTGCTCTGTAGGATCCCCCCTTAGCCCCCAACCTCCCTGATCCCCCCCAAACAGCTCTCTAACCCCCCTCTCTGCCTTATTATGCGCCATATTGGGTACTGGCAGCTGTCTGCCAGTACCCAGTTTGAACTCAAATGTTTTTTTATCAATTTTTTTTTATTTTATTATTTAGCTGCCCCCCCTCAATTATGTAGCTGCCCCCCCTCAACCCCCAACCTCCCACCCTCCCAGATCGTTTAAATCTTTTATGATGCCACCCTCTCTCCCACCAAGTACCCCTGTTGTTCCATAGTGTAGGTTTCCCACCCCCCGCGCGCGCGCACCCGCTCCCGTGCACGCGCGCGCACCCGCTCCCGTGCACGCGCGCGCACCCGCGCACGCGCGCGCACTCGATCCCGCCCCCCTTCCCACCAATGGCCGCCCACCCGCCTCCCTAGATCAGCTCCCACCCACCAACGAACATGGCCATTGATGGCCGATGCAGAGAGGGCCACAGGGTGGCTCTCTCTGCATCGGACGGCTAAAAAATGTTATAGCAGGATGCCTCAATATCGAGGCATCACTGCTATAACATGAAAGCAGTTGGAAGTGATCAGGATCGCTTCCACTGCTTTCAAAGACCAACGACGTACGGGGTACGTCCTTGGTCATTAACTGCATTTTTTTGCAGGACGTACCCCATACGTCGTTGGTCGTTAAGGGGTTATTATATAGACCCCTACAAATATATATACACATGAACATATTTCTATGATATTTTATACTTCTTTCCAAGAATGTAGATATGTTTGTGCAGATTGATATTGTTATGTACACTACACTGACATTTTTAGATCACTCTAGTATATACAGTATGTTTGTACAAAAGCATCCTTATTGAAGTCCTCCTTGTACTAGTAAGTCTACAGTGCACTGAAAATGTCTGCAAAATTTGATAGTGAATTGAATAAATAAATTAAGGCATTAAAGGTGAAGTAGAAAACAATTTGCAATTTTGGAAGCCTTTAAGTGGTTATATGGATCTGAGGTATTATCAGCTGTTTCAAGTTGTCAGAATCCTTTGTCTACACTATTTTGGTGAAAAACATTTGACACCTTCAATTATTACAAACAAATAACCCATCTTTTAAGCAAACTGCTTGCTGGGATATTTCCACACACAACGTATTTTACACAAGGAAAAAGCTTAATTTTGTTTTAAAATGGCAGCCGACAACTTGCATAAATGTTCCAAATTGGAAGCTCAAATCTGCTGTCCTTTTACTTTCTATTTATTTGTCATTAATTACCAATCAGTACAGGCAAATTGTTGGTATTTCTGGGTAAATGTTTCTTTACAAAAGACCACAAATTACAAATAAATAGAGGGTAAAAGCTCAGCTGATAATACCTCATATCCACATAACCACTTAAAGGGACACTAAACCCCAAAAAATTATTTCATGATTCAGGTAGAGAATACAATTTTAAATAACTTTCCAAATTACTTCTATTATCTAATTTGCTTCATTCTTTAGATATCCTTTGTTGAAGAAATAGCAATGCACATGGGTGAGCCAATCACACGAGGCCTCTTTGTGCATCTACCAATCAGCAGCTACTGAGCATATCTAGATATGCTTTTCAGCAAAGCATATCAAAAGAATGAAGCAAATTACATAATAGAAGTAAATTCAAAAGTTGTTTAAAATGGCATGCTCTTTCTAAATCATGAAAGAAAAAATTTGGGTTTCATGTCTCTTTAAAGGCTTCCAAAAATGCTAATTGCTTTCTACTTCCCCTTTAATGCCTTAAATCATTCAATTCACTGTCAAATCTTGTACAGATCTTTTCTTAACATTCAAGCATTCTAAGAATCCATTATTCTTTATTTAGCTTTTATATGAAACTATTCACACAGCTATCTACATATCTGCAGAGTTGAAGAATAAAATGTATGCAAATATTTATATTAAAAACGGGAAACTGGAGTGGATGCCACAACAAATAACCAGCAACAGGATCATTTTTTTAATATTTTTTTTTACTGATGTTGACGTATGGACGCAAATAGTAATCTGTCCTCTACTTAGTCGATCATTTCAAGTTAGTACCAATGGGCAAAATATATAGAAAAATAGCCATATTCTAACTATAGTTTTAATTTAGTTTGGCTGAAACCACGTAGATTAATCTGGATCAATAAGAGCTCTAGTTCCCATTAACTCTACAGACGCTGCCAAAGTCAGATCACAGGGACAGTTAACAAGACCTAGGAACAGCTGCTGTGCTATCTGTAACTGGCATTTATATGAGTTAAGCATAGCATATGAGATTATATATATATATATATATATATATATATATGTGTGTGTGTGTTTCCCGGGAGTATCAGCCAATCAGCCAGTGCCTCACCAGCCTCTGACATCACCGCACGTCACTGGCCTGCCCTGTAGTAAGAATGGAAAAAAGAAAACAGTCAATAAAAATAAATGAATTTCTTTACAATGTCACTTTGAACTTCTAAAAATAAAAGAACCTTGTGTTGCTTTATTCTGGATGGCTGCTATCTATAATGTTTATAATTCTCCAACCATGATCCTAACATTCAACAATCTCATCTGATATAAACACTACTAGTTTACTAATTATTTTATGCAACCTAAATTCTCTCACACTCCTGTATGAGGAAAGCATACAAACAGAACATCATTTAAAACTACAAGTTCTTTTAAAGGTAAACACAACTTTATGGTAAGAATTACTCTCTTTGACAAACATCAGGAATGACCAAATTCACTTTGCAGATACCATACTAATTAATAAAAGGGAAAAATACATTTGCTTTCATAAACTATAATTATGCTATTCCCTAAACAAACATTTCTCTGTATATTTACTATAAACTTCTAGCTTAGACGTGTCCTCCTTATGTTCTAAAGGGTGAAGGGTCTAAAATATTATGCTTTGTTGCAGCATTTTCCTTAAACCTATTTTCTTATACTCAGTGGGCCATTCAATAGGGTACAATACTGCAAAGTGCACAGTTACCTTTATCTAAAGGGTTACTTTGTTAAGCACATAAACTACAATGTGCACTAATACCAATGAAGCATATGATGTCTTATACCCAATATGATCAAAAAATAAAACAAATACAAGAGAATACAAAACAAGCAATATAAGGAATTGAGTTAAACAATACTCCCTTAATTTAATTGGTTGACCCTGTAACAGCATAACAGGACCTCCATATCGAGCGGTAAGGCACAGTCCAGAGAAGGATAGTCTTTATGTCCTGAAGACACACATCAGAGGAAACAGTCATGGATTACCCAGAGTCCAGTTCTGGTACCAGCATGCAAAGCAAAGAATGGATCCGAAGATAGTTCAGCAACTTTTACTGCAGTATGGTGGTTAAAACAAGCTTGACAAAAGGTCTTTCATCTTCATCTTTTCTTTCTTTAAAGGTTTACTTGCTTTCAATCTTTAATCTTTTGAAGAGTGCACTTATGGAATTTTGCCTGTACAGATTTTACCTAAATATGGAAACTCAAAAATAATTCAGTTAGTGTGTTTCAATCTCTGAAGACAGCTGCATACTCTCATCCTGCAAATACAAATATAGTGTTAAGAACCAAATAGAAAAATAAAACATTTTAGGCATCTGAAATTAACACAGAAAGACAATAAAAAGATCTAATCCACCAGGGAGGGGAAAAAAAAAATGGAGTGGGGTGTGGGTGTACAGGCTACGACCGGGGTGGCCATCAAGGTAGATGCTTTTCCGTGGCCAGATTCCCAATGAAGGAACGTTCTAGACAATCCTAGGGACGTAGTGCATCCTGCATAGGGGTAAGACAAGGAAATTTAGGGCACAGCTGGTGGTTAGACAATAACATTGTACGAGGAGATTCAAAACGTTTTAGGTTCACCTCCTAAAAACAATCACCCCCATTACATAAAGATATTCATCAATACTCATCAATACTTCCCCCATGTTTGCGTGAAACATCTCATGTGACACGCAAACACAAGATAACAAGAAACTAAACAACAAATCATGCACTCCACTCATGCAGAGACAATTCTCAATAGCAAGCAGAATGACATACACTTCACTATTCACTATGCTGTCCATACAGCACGCTTCCACACGTAGTCACAAAAGAGAAAAACATAACAAACAAACAGTGAAAACCAATCGTTCTTGTCTTTCACAAAACAAAACATTAGCTGCTGACACAAATTTCAAACAACCACAATTAACTTAAAATGCAACACATATTCTGACAGTCACTGAAATGCAACACTCTCAGAACACTACAAACAATTAAAAACATCCACTATGTACAAAACTTTGATATCACACAAAGAAAGCAATCACAGCAGATGCCCAAGAAACTTCAGTTGCAGATTGCACAAATAAAATTGCGCTTATTTGGGAACGATCAGATAACCACGGTAGCTACTGTTAAAGGGACATTCTAGGATAAATGAAAATTTCATTATTCAGATAGGACTTTTAATTTTAACCAACCTTCCTAGATTTAAACCAAACATAGGTAGGCTCATATGCTAATTTTTAAGCCTTTGAGGGCTGCCTCTTATCACAGGCTGTATAAATCTCATTCCAACACCAAGAGACAAAATACACGTAAGCCATATAAATAAAACTAAAACTGTGATCAGATAAATTAGCAAGTTATATAAATGCAGTAGAATCAGATAAAATGTGCATCATTTGTTTTAGGGGTGTTTATTTGTAGACACCTTATAGACTACGGTTTAGCTGTTAAGCAGCAATCAAAGTCATTGCAATAATAGTGGTAGACTAGTTAATAACCAAATAACTATATATATTTTAAAGTGTCACTGAAATCACTTCATTAAATAATATCTAATTTATTTATTGAACGCAGTGGGGGTTATTTTAAATAACAAAGAGTTCTGAAATATCTGTGAGATACAGTTTGACAGCCACAGAAATAAAATTATCATTTTTAAGATATATTCTGTGACAGAATATAACATAAATACTTGTTTCTTTGTAGTGAGCAATTTATAGTTATCATTTTTTATAACATAGAACACCAGTACTGCCGCTTTAAATGTAAAGTGCAAATCGTTCTCTCTGCAACAAAGCCAAACAGAGAAACTTTTTTTTTTTTTTTTTTTTTTTTTTTAAGAAAAGCAAAACATGCACAGTGTTATCATTCTTCTCAAGGATAGTGAGGCAAGCTCAAAGTTTCATTTTTACTTAAAGGAGAAACACTGTTTACTGCTTAAAAATATAAAATTCACACTAAAACTTGATAAATGCTAATTAGTTTAACCACAACAAAATTATTGGATTTAATATTGTGTATAAATTGATATTCACCATTCTGCAGTTGTCCAGCCAAATATAATCAACCGCATATAACACCAAAAAATAAGCTTTCTACAAAAGAATACTAATACAATTTCCCCTTTAAATTATTCCCAATGATCCTTATAATAAAAAATGCATACTGACATTCATTAAATAGCCTAAACAAGCATAAGCAGCATAAGAACGCACTCACAGTGGGATGCAGGCTAGTTAAAGGGACATTCTACCCAAACTAAAAATAATCTTTAATTGAAACTGCTAACACAGTGAAATATACTAGTGTTAGGCTTACAGTAAACCTCATCGTCTTTTATGTAAATATTCCCTTAAATTCCCAGATGTTATATCAGTTTGCCTGTATCCCTTTAAATATTTTCACTCCTCTGTTTTTTCTCGTTTTTTTTCTTCCTCCGCTAGTCTCACGGATCCCTACACTAAAATTGTAGACAACTTATCACTTCAGTTTGCATTACAGAGAGAATTAAGTTATGCTGCAAAAATAAATATCTGCTATCTAAACGGCAGATTTAAAATAAATATATACAAAGAAAAGTCTCTTAAAATATATTTTGCAAACTACAGTGTAACTGATCCTTCAAGTAATAAAATGACAATTTTCTATTGCTCCGTCTACACACTGAGCTCTGATTTTACAGACCAATATAAGATAATGAGATATTATTATTATCTAAAATTCAACCCATTGCAATCAACTGTGTTTTGAAAGCATAAAGCCAGCTACTTCATATATATATACAAATAAACTTGCAAATGCAATTTCTCCTATATGTTATACTATGCAGCTTGTATAACAAGTCATGGACAATACATTAATAGCAACACCTTGTCACAGTGGACTGTCCCTTTAAGGACTAACCATTCATCACGTAAATTACATATGTATATCCCAACCATAATTTAGGCTGCTTGTATGATTTACCACACAAATTTCACCTCTGTACTGTAGCATGACCTGCAGATTAATTTACTTGCAACAAAAACGGACGCACTTTTAAATAAACTTTCAATTACAGCTTATAACTATATGTCATTGGGTGCACCAACTCTGTGCACAGACCTTACAAATACAACATACGTTAACCCATTAATCATACCAGTAACAGTTTCATATTTACCAGAGCGTGACAAAAAAATCACACACACCATCGCACTTTCAAAGCCACTTTCAAAGCCGTTACTTCATTTGCAAAAACAATATCATATCTTTATATGCCGAAAAACAATTATCACTTAAAACTAAAACTGCATATGAATACCATATACTTAAAACATGCTGGTGACTTTAAAATACAGGTTTATAAAATAACATTACAAGATATCTTCTTAAAACGTCTGATTTCCCAGCAGGGAAACAGAAAGAAACATTTTTACATTTTTTACAGCGATACAGACAAGCTCATTTCATCTCACATACCAGAGATTCACTCCCTTTTTTCCTTTCTCAGAGAAACATCTATTTCATAGCGTATGACATACATATATATATATAAAAAAAACACTAGATTAACTTGTCCCCAAGTCCAAAATGTATTTTTTTTGTCCGAAACCCCGCAAAATGGCCACTTTTGCACGGCTTGGGACAATCATTTTCAAATAACACATTCTGTTTTTGGTTTAAAGTAAATCTGTTACACTCATACCACAGTGAGAACCTACAGACCATCACACATTATGCATCTCAATATACAAAATTTCCTTACTGCAAGCAAACAAAAAGTCTTACAAACGGAGCTGCTGTAACAGTTTCGTCTCTCTTTTTTTTTTTTTTCTGATCTATGTGCGCGCTCAGTGGTCGCCCCCCTTCTTTGCCTGCTACATTCTTTAACACAGAGATTTCTCTATTTATCACACAGCAGTACTCACTGACAGTGTTTTAAAAAAAAAATATTTCTGTCTTTTGCAGAAACTATTAACTCTTCTTTTCTTTTACCTTATACATGTAATTTTCTCTGTGCATTCTTATCTATAAGCAGTTCCCATTTCTCAACACAATAATAGCCACAATAATAACATGCATAGCCACTTAATATTTTCTACGCACAGCATCAAAAAACACAAACAAAACAAAGCAAAGCAAGCATCAGATATCAACATGAGCTTCAGGTGGGTAACAAAACTCTATTATGGGAATGAATATGGGAAACTTTAACATACGTGAGACTCACTCACTGCCACCTTTCCCGGAGGAGCTTATCTTAAAAGCTCTCCGTCAACTGGCATTCATATATTTCTTGCGCGCTTATCACAGACAGGACTCACAATACCTGTCGTATCCCAGCACAGGACTCTACACCTGTCTGGAGGGGTTATCACAACTGCCGGCACTGAAATCACTTCATTAAATAATATCTCATTTATTTATTGAACGCAGTGGGGGTTATTTTAAATAACAAAGAGTTCTGAAATATCTGTGAGATACAGTTTGACAGCCACAGAAATAAAATTATCATTTTTAAGATATATTCTGTGACAGAATATAACATAAATACTTGTTTCTTTGTAGTGAGCAATTTATAGTTATCATTTTTTATAACATAGAACACCAGTACTGCCGCTTTAAATGTAAAGTGCAAATCGTTCTCTCTGCAACAAAGCCAAACAGAGAAACTTTTTTTTTTTTTTTTTTTTTTTTTTAAGAAAAGCAAAACATGCACAGTGTTATCATTCTTCTCAAGGATAGTGAGGCAAGCTCAAAGTTTCATTTTTACTTAAAGGAGAAACACTGTTTACTGCTTAAAAATATAAAATTCACACTAAAACTTGATAAATGCTAATTAGTTTAACCACAACAAAATTATTGGATTTAATATTGTGTATAAATTGATATTCACCATTCTGCAGTTGTCCAGCCAAATATAATCAACCGCATATAACACCAAAAAATAAGCTTTCTACAAAAGAATACTAATACAATTTCCCCTTTAAATTATTCCCAATGATCCTTATAATAAAAAATGCATACTGACATTCATTAAATAGCCTAAACAAGCATAAGCAGCATAAGAACGCACTCACAGTGGGATGCAGGCTAGTTAAAGGGACATTCTACCCAAACTAAAAATAATCTTTAATTGAAACTGCTAACACAGTGAAATATACTAGTGTTAGCCTTACAGTAAACCTCATCGTCTTTTATGTAAATATTCCCTTAAATTCCCAGATGTTATATCAGTTTGCCTGTATCCCTTTAAATATTTTCACTCCTCTGTTTTTTCTCGTTTTTTTTCTTCCTCCGCTAGTCTCACGGATCCCTACACTAAAATTGTAGACAACTTATCACTTCAGTTTGCATTACAGAGAGAATTAAGTTATGCTGCAAAAATAAATATCTGCTATCTAAACGGCAGATTTAAAATAAATATATACAAAGAAAAGTCTCTTAAAATATATTTTGCAAACTACAGTGTAACTGATCCTTCAAGTAATAAAATGACAATTTTCTATTGCTCCGTCTACACACTGAGCTCTGATTTTACAGACCAATATAAGATAATGAGATATTATTATTATCTAAAATTCAACCCATTGCAATCAACTGTGTTTTGAAAGCATAAAGCCAGCTACTTCATATATATATACAAATAAACTTGCAAATGCAATTTCTCCTATATGTTATACTATGCAGCTTGTATAACAAGTCATGGACAATACATTAATAGCAACACCTTGTCACAGTGGACTGTCCCTTTAAGGACTAACCATTCATCACGTAAATTACATATGTATATCCCAACCATAATTTAGGCTGCTTGTATGATTTACCACACAAATTTCACCTCTGTACTGTAGCATGACCTGCAGATTAATTTACTTGCAACAAAAACGGACGCACTTTTAAATAAACTTTCAATTACAGCTTATAACTATATGTCATTGGGTGCACCAACTCTGTGCACAGACCTTACAAATACAACATACGTTAACCCATTAATCATACCAGTAACAGTTTCATATTTACCAGAGCGTGACAAAAAAATCACACACACCATCGCACTTTCAAAGCCACTTTCAAAGCCGTTACTTCATTTGCAAAAACAATATCATATCTTTATATGCCGAAAAACAATTATCACTTAAAACTAAAACTGCATATGAATACCATATACTTAAAACATGCTGGTGACTTTAAAATACAGGTTTATAAAATAACATTACAAGATATCTTCTTAAAACGTCTGATTTCCCAGCAGGGAAACAGAAAGAAACATTTTTACATTTTTTACAGCGATACAGACAAGCTCATTTCATCTCACATACCAGAGATTCACTCCCTTTTTTCCTTTCTCAGAGAAACATCTATTTCATAGCGTACGACATACATATATATATATAAAAAAAACACTAGATTAACTTGTCCCCAAGTCCAAAATGTATTTTTTTTGTCCGAAACCCCGCAAAATGGCCACTTTTGCACGGCTTGGGACAATCATTTTCAAATAACACATTCTGTTTTTGGTTTAAAGTAAATCTGTTACACTCATACCACAGTGAGAACCTACAGACCATCACACATTATGCATCTCAATATACAAAATTTCCTTACTGCAAGCAAACAAAAAGTCTTACAAACGGAGCTGCTGTAACAGTTTCGTCTCTCTTTTTTTTTTTTTTTCTGATCTATGTGCGCGCTCAGTGGTCGCCCCCCTTCTTTGCCTGCTACATTCTTTAACACAGAGATTTCTCTATTTATCACACAGCAGTACTCACTGACAGTGTTTTAAAAAAAAATATTTCTGTCTTTTGCAGAAACTATTAACTCTTCTTTTCTTTTACCTTATACATGTAATTTTCTCTGTGCATTCTTATCTATAAGCAGTTCCCATTTCTCAACACAATAATAGCCACAATAATAACCTGCATAGCCACTTAATATTTTCTACGCACAGCATCAAAAAACACAAACAAAACAAAGCAAAGCAAGCATCAGATATCAACATGAGCTTCAGGTGGGTAACAAAACTCTATTATGGGAATGAATATGGGAAACTTTAACATACGTGAGACTCACTCACTGCCACCTTTCCCGGAGGAGCTTATCTTAAAAGCTCTCCGTCAACTGGCATTCATATATTTCTTGCGCGCTTATCACAGACAGGACTCACAATACCTGTCGTATCCCAGCACAGGACTCTACACCTGTCTGGAGGGGTTATCACAACTGCCAGCAGGACTATAACCTCCGCAAACCTGTGCTTCAACCACAGGAACCCCTTTAACCCTTTATCATATATTATCAACACCTATTACCAGGCTAAATTTAGGTTCAGATTCACAGAAGGAAAGCATGGTAAAAGCACTCATACTTACTCACTGCGAATCCCACAAACTGACGCCAAAATTGTTAGGTGTCCCACCAGGGGGGTAAGTGTCAGGTCAGGCCGAAGCCACGGGGCCAGTGTACCACCTGAGGCATATGTAGATTATCTGATAAGGGCCCCTTAGAATGACTCAGACCACGCAGCATTACGAAAGCCAATTCTGTTTATTGCACAGTGCAAGCATTTCTTATAGTGTACACTGACAGCACATAGGGTTAAGGGGATGACACGTTTGGACCGCGTCATTTTACACAGTTATACAGAGCAAAATACAAGGAAAAGCTGGAATATGAGTTTCTCATAACAATACTTACATAGTCATAATAAACTACCATCTGTGGAGACAGCAAGGTTTCTGAACCATCTTATTGACATTATCTTATTCTATCTTATTCTGGGCGTAGGGCCAGGGTACATTGACAAGGCCGAACAGCTAAGGAAACTATCATAACATGCACATAGTTCGCACTACATAATAACCCAGTATAATAAAAGTCTAATCATTACAAAATGGATGCTAATCATCACAAGATGGCTGCGAGGAACAAGATGGCTGCCGTCAGGTTCATATTACCCCTAACAAGTGGTGACGATGTCGGGGAGCGGCGGAATAGGAGTTAATACATTTTATTAGTGGCGGCGATGTTGGGAGCGGCAGATTAGGGGTTAATAGGTAGTTTATGGGTGTAAGTGTACTTTTTAACACTTTAGTTATGAGTTTTATGTTACAGCTGTGTAGCGTAAAACTCATAACTACTGACTTTAGATGGCGTTACGGATTTTGTGGTTTTAGGCTGTAACGCTCACTTTTTAGCCTCAATGCAAAACTCGTAATACCGGCGCTATGGGAGTTCCATGAAAAAACACAATTTTTATGTGTGCGGTACTGACGTTGCGAGACAGGCTAAAAGGTATGCGGTACACATATACCAACAAGACTTGTAATGGCTGCAGTGCTGTTTTAATGCTGAAAATGCCACATTTTCAGCGTTACGAGTCGCAACACAAAACTCGTAATCTAGGTGAATGTTATCTATATGACATACATGAACTAACAGTGTCTTACTGTCAAAATGCACTGAGTTAATCGGCGGCCTTCAACTGCTTAGAAATTAGCATATGAGCCTACCCAGGTTTAGCTTTCCACAAAGAATACCAAAGCAAATTTGATGATAAAAGTAAATTGGAAAGTTTTTTAAAATTACATGCCCTATCTGAATCACGAAAGATTAATTTTAATTAGACTGACCCTTTAAGCAGGGCTTTGCAGTGTGCTTATTTATGGAAGCTCTCTCTTACTGGCTCAAGACTTTCATCTATGCTGTGTAATCAGCTTCATCATTTAACCTATGCTTTGAGCTGTAAACTGACAAGATCTTTTCCTCCACCGTAAATCGGACTGTTGTTCCCATTAGGATTTCTACCTGCTATAAATCCGGAACCAGGATTCCACTTGGACTAAAAGATCTGCCAGAAACTTATCCTACAGTATTCTTTTGAGACGCTGCTCTCTCCTCCTCTCTCTTGAGAGGTCTCAGTTAATCGAAGCCTGCTGCAGCTTTCTCTTACCGGTAATCAAAATGGACAGTCTCTCCCCGACACGCAGCTGGCTCATCCTTCAGCCGTGACATCACTGTCAGTGAAAGGCCGCTGCTGCCACACACTTACCGGTAATCAAAATGGACAATCTCTCCCTGACACGCAGCTAGCTCCTCCTTCAGCAGTGACGTCACTGTTAGCCTCAGAACACTGCCACATCTAGTAACAGAATTGTATCCAATGTCTCCTGCCAATAGCTGCTGAATGGGAACTGAGTTTACACTAATCTCTGCTGATACGTTGCTGCTACTAACCACAACCTTTTTATTTTACCAGGATATACAACTTTTTAAGACTGCTGCATATCTAGGGTGTATGATAAGCATTCTACTCATTGCGGGTCCTTTGTAGCCAAGTACTACATAAAGTCAAAGTCTGCACCCAAAGCATAAATCATCACTGACAATCCTCTCTATACCTACTGCGTATTACGTGTCAGGTAGCATCTTCTCTCCTACACTTCCACAGACTCTGCAGTTGTGATCCATATGACGCAATAAGCCTAAGGAAGCCAAACAGCCTGTATGTTCTAAAAGCAAAGTTTTAATATAAATGGCTAAGACAGTAATTGTTTGATTGATTATTTGTGCATGGAATCATGAAAAATGTGCAATCCCTTACAATTGCCTTCAAGAAAAAAGTTAAAATTGTATTCTCTTTTGTTCTCAGAGCAGATGCTCTTATCTAGAGTTGGATGTGACATTCCAAGAGACAGATAGTGCTAGGCTAACATGAGAATATTTGCTTGTTATGAGAAAAACTCTTATTTTGCTAAAATGCTTGACACGCCTTCTAACTGTAGATTTAATAATTAGAATTGCTAAGGGGGGCTGGAGAGTCTACTGGGTATGATCTTGGAAAGAAGTCTAATACAGCATCTACCTTTGTTTAACCCCTTAATGACCACAGCACTTTTCCATTTTCTGTCCGTTTGGGACCAAGGCTATTTTTACATTTTTGCGGTCTTTGTGTTTAGCTGTAATTTCCCTCTTACTCATTTACTGTACCCACACATATTATATACCGTTTTTCCGCCATTAAATGGACTTTCTAAAGATACCATTATTTTCATCATATCTTATAATTTACTATAAAAAAAATTATAAAATATGAGGAAAAAATGGAAAAAAACACACTTTTTCTAACTTTGACCCCCAAAATCTGTTACACATCTACAACCACCAAAAAACACCCATGCTAAATAGTTTCTAAATTTTGTCCAGAGTTTATAAATACCCAATGTTTACATGTTCTTTGCTTTTTTTGCAAGTTATAGGGCCATAAATATAAGTAGCACTTTGCTATTTCCAAACCACTTTTTTTCAAAATTAGCGCTAGTTACATTGGAACACTGATATCTTTCAGGAATCCCTGAATATCCCTTGACATGTATATATATTTTTTTAGAAGACATCCCAAAGTATTGATCTAGGCCCATTTTGGTATATTTCATGCCACCATTTCACCGCCAAATGCGATCAAATAAAAAAAAAAAGTAAAATTTTTCCAAATTTTAGGTTTCTCACTGAAATCATTAACAAACATTTTGTGCAATTATGGCACAAATGGTTGTAAATGCTTCTCTGGGATCCCCTTTGTTCAGAAATAGCAGACATATATCGCTTTGGCGTTGTTTTTAAGTAATTAGAAGTCCGCTAAATGCTGCTGCACACCACAAGTGTATTATGCTTGTAGGGTTAATTTTAGCTTTAGTGTAGTGTAGTAGACAACCCCAAGTATTGATCTAGGCCCATTTTGGTATATTTCAGGCCACCATTTCACCGCCAAATACGATTAAATTAAAAAAAATAGTCAACTTTTTCACAAACTTTAGGTTTCTCACTGAAATTATTTAGAAACAACTTGTGCAATTATGGTACAAATGGTTGTAAATGATTCTCTGGGATCCCCTTTGTTCAGAAATAGCAGACATATATGGCTTTGGTGTTGCTTTTTGGTAATTAAAAGGCCGCTAAATGCCACTGCGCACAAAACGTGAATTATGCCCAGCAGTGAAGGGGTTAATTAGGTAGCTTGTAGGGAGCTTGCAGGGTTAATTTTAGCTTTAGTGTAGAGATCAGCTTCCCACCTGACACATCAGACCCCCTGTTCCCTCCCATAGAGCTCTCTTCCCTCCCCCACCCCACAATTGTCCCCACCATCTTAAGTACTGGCAGAAAGTCTGCCAGTACTAAAATAAAAGGTTTTTTTTTTTTACTTTTTTTTTTAAGCATATTTACATATGCTGCTATGTAGGATCCCCCCTTAGCCCCCAACCTCTCTGATCGCCCCCAAAACAGCTCTCTACTCCCCCCCACTGCCTTATTGGGGGCCATCTTGGGTACTGGCAGCTGTCTGCCAGTACCCAGTTTGCATATAAAAATGTTTTTTTACAATTTATTTTAGTTTTTTCTGTAGTGTAGCTCTCCCCCCCCCCCAGATCAATCCCCCACCCCCTCCCAGATCCCTTAGATGATTTCCATTAGGTTTTTTTTTTATTATTTTTTACAATAATATCCAAAATAGTTTCTGTAGTGTAAGCGGTTCCCACCCACTCCCTCCCCGTGCACGCGCCCTCCCGCCGCCCCCTGTGCACGCACCCGTGCGCGCCCCCGGCGATCCCGACCCCGATCCCGCCCCCCTCTCTGACTAAGAAGCCATCGATGGCCGCCCACCCACCTCCCATTTACGCTCCCACCCACCAACGAATGCGGCCATCGATGTCCGGTGCAGAGAGGGCCACAGAGTGGCTCTCTCTGCACCGGAGGGGCAAAAATTGTTATTGCAGGATGCCTCGATATCGAGGCATCCTGCAATAACCGGAAAGCAGCTGGAAGTGATCAGGATCGCTTCCAGCTGCTTTCCAAACCGAGGACGTGCAGGGTACGTTCTTGGTCGTTAAGTGACTTTTTTAAGAGGACGTACCCTGCACGTCCTCGGTCGTTAAGGGGTTAACTGAATGATGAATCTCAGCCCTGTTGCATGATTTTAATACTTTATCTGAGACCTGAAAATAAGTAATGCATTTATAAGTTTAATCACTGCTTTGTTCTACTGTACTGCAATCCAGTAATAAACTAAGAAGCATAAAGCATAACACAAATCAATTTTAATCTGCAAACATGACAAAATAATGTCTTATTAACAAACTAAATGCAGCTTTGTCTTTTTTCAGGTGTATATATATTTCTTTTTCCTGCAATTTTTTTTTAGTTGAGGTGATACAGTCAAAGGAAAGAAGTAGCAGATATCTTGCAATTTAGAAAATAAATAACCACATCAGCAGGAAAGAAGTAAAAATAGCTTGAAAAAGAAATCCTTAGTAGACCATGAGAAACAATTTTAGATGAAGGAATATTTTAAAGTAATTCTGCATATAATAGTGAGGTTTAAAATGTTAGTGTTCCATCTTATATTCAAATACGTGAAGAGAAATGTTAAAACATTTTGCATGGACCTGAGTTGTTCCTACTCAGTGACTCATGAAGTATATGGAGGTTCAAAGATAATTGCTATCCAAATCCTAAAGATACATCCACCCAGCCATTCCATATAGTCTGCATGTTTTTAATAGGAAATGCAATTACAGGTGTGCTTTGCATGCTTGGTGGAAAACAAGTGTGACAGATTAAAAAGGAAAGGAACTGAAAATAAAATGATGATATGTCATAACTGACTCGTCAAACATATAGAGAGAAAACAGGTTTAGACTTCAAAGATATTACAGGTTTTTGAAAGAACAAAGCTAAACCTATCTTCTATTCTCTTATAGGAAATGTTTTTAATCAAATATTGTTTGTATTTTAATTTAATGAATATTTAATTTTCATAACCCTTTTTTTTGTCAAATTACACAATCACACATACCATTTACAATTTGCTGTAATCACATTTTAAAAAATATTTTTCAGGTCCTAAGATTCCTTAGGAGCCAAATTAAAGGGACAGTTTAGTCAAAATTAAACTTCCATGATTCAGATAGGGCATGTCATTTTAAACAACTTTCCAATTTTTTTTTTATCATCAAATTTGCTTTGTTCTCTTGGTATTCTTAGCTGAAAGCTAAACCTAGGTAGGCTCATATGCTAATTTCTAAGCGCTTGAAGGTTGCCTCTTATCTAAATGCATTTGACAGTTTTTCACAGCTAGAAGGTATTAGTTCATGTGTGCCATATAGATAACATTGTGCCCATGCCTATGGAGTTACTTATGAGAGGGCACTGATTAGCTAAAATGCAAAAATAAAAAGAGAGAAGCGCTCAACCTGGGAACGAACAATAGCATAATAGCTTGTTCTATGGCTTGTTACCACCCTAGAAGCAGTCTCTTTTTGCTCAATATGTGCCTTTCACAGAGAAGAACTTTCCTGTAGCATATCGGTCTGATCCTGACTTCACAGTACAGTCCAGCACCGAAATACCAGGCAATCCCTCTCTGAACAAGAGAAACGGCAAAACCCCAGACATACATTTCGGCCTATTGTGGACCTCGTCAGTGAGGTGCAGCCATATCCCTCTAGGCACACTGAGCAACGGGTCCATGTCTGGATTCCCGCATCACACTTAGGGAGACTTCCATAAGTGTCATAATTTGCATAAATAAAAAGAGAGAAGCGCTCAACCTGGGAACGAACAATAGCATAATAGCTTGTTCTATGGCTAGTTACCACCCTAGAAGCAGCCTCTTTTTGCTCAATATGTGCCTTTCACGGAGAAGAACTTTCCTGTAGCATATCAGTCTGATCCTGACTTCACAGTACAGTCCAGCCCTGAAATACCAGGCAATCCCTCTCTGAACAAGAGAAACAGCAAAACCCCAGACGTATGTTTCGGCCTATTGTGGACCTCGTCAGTAAGGTGCAGCCATAACCCTCTAGGCACACTGAGTAACGGGTCCACGTCTGGATTCCTGCATCACACTTAGGGAGACTTCCATAAGTGTCATAATTTGCATAAATAAAAAGAGAGAAGCGCTCAACCTGAGAACGAACAATAGCATAATAGCTTGTTCTATGGCTAGTTACCACCCTAGAAGCAGTCTCTTTTTGCTCAATATGTGCCTTTCACGGAGAAGAACTTTCCTGTAGCATATCAGTCTGATCCTGACTTCACAGTACAGTCCAGCACCAAAATACCAGGCCATCCCTCTCTGAACAAGAGAAACGGCAAAACCCCAGACGTACGTTTCGGCCTATTGTGGGCCTCGTCAGTGAGGTGCAGCCATATCCCTCTAGGCACACTGAGCAACGAGTCCACGTCTGGATTCCCGTATCACACTTAGGGAGACTTCCATAAGTGTCATAATTTGCATAAATAAAAAGAGAGAAGCGCTCTTTTACCCTATTGGGGAAGATTTATCATAGTGCGAGCGGACATGATACAATGTAGCATACGCTGTCGGCATTTATCATTGCACCAGCAGTTCTTGTGAACTGCAGGTGCAATGCCGCCCCCTGCAGATTTGCGGCCAATCGGCCACTAGCAGGGGGTGTCAATCAACCCAATCGTATTTGATCGGGTTGATTTCTGTCTGCGGCCTCAGAGCAGGCGGACAAGTTACGGAGCAGCGGTCTTTAGACCACTGCTTCATAACATCTGCGGAAACAGGGGCATCAAGCTTGATAAATTGGCCCCTATGTTTCAAACTTCTTTGGTAGTCCTGCAGCTCGGCTGGGAGAAGGAACAGCAAACTGAAACATAAAGACTCCGGAGAGGCATTGTGGTCCAGCAACCTGTCACATACCTTGGTGACATTTGTCATATTTTTTACCCAAACCTGTTGAAGATTAATAATTCAGGTATTGAACTTGGGTCTACAGTATAGTGCCGAAGCTTTACCATTAAGCCAATTGTAGGCTTTAGCTATTACCTCTGCTATTTTTCAGAATGGAAGAGAAGAAATGGAGGCGCTTCATAAGGTGAGTATGTTGGGACAGGTGGTAACTTGCAAAGAGAAGACAACTGGCAACTCACGTGTTTGCAGGCACCACCAGTGGTGCGTGAGGGGCGAGCTGGGGCACACGGGTTCCCTCAGTGAGATAAAAACTGGCAATAGCGGGAGGCTAGATCCTAGCTTGTAGATCAGCCGTGCCAAGAGGAATCAGACAGCGTCAGTCCGTTCACAGAAACCCTGTAGGATATCCGCTCAAGCTGCTGTAGAGTCAGCCAGGCAAGCACAAAGGATACCAAGTGTGCAATAGAGATAGGATATAGCAGCGGCTATATATTCCAAAGGTGCACAGTTAAAATGACAGTTCCAAGTGTAAAAAAGGTTTTATTTAAAAGCAACACGTTTCTCAGTGGGTTTACCACTGTTTCATCAGGCTAACAATAAGATCTAAGAGAACAAATCCTCGCAATATAAGCCATCCTTTAAGGATAAGTACTGTAACTAACGGCTCCCCATTTCACAGAAAAGTTCTCAATATACTAAACCCTTTATCCAAAACCTAGTGCCAGTGTAATTAAGACCAAAGTAACAATGTCACTGCTATATAGCATCCACCTTGGAGGCTCCTCCACTTTCAACGGAAAGGAACACATCCGACTCAGACTCAGCAGACCATGCATTAAGGAAACCACAGCTCCGGTGGGGATAACGCACCTCCGTCCTTACTGACTGTGTGTGTTCTTACTTCCGGGTATGACGTCATCAACGGGCATGATAAACACTGACGAATAAGAGGGTTGCTTCGTGAAGACACTTTATTTCAGACTCCAGGAGAAAAAAAAATCCGTAGTAAAGGGAATCCAGATGCAAGGCAAGGCAAGGACTCCTTGTAGTCCGTAATACAAATAAAAGAAAAGAAAGCCTTGAAGTCGGATCAATATAAAAATACTACAAACTTTATTGAACAAGTAGAGTTAAAAATTGCCAAAACTGTGCACAAAAAAATTACAGGACTATCAGATCCTACGCGTTTCGGCGGGTGCTGTAATCATAGATCTAATTGAACACAATACAGTGCTGGCTTAAATAGTAAAACCTTCATAGCTATTGGCAGAAAGTGCAGATAAAAACACTCCCACTTATCCCTTACAAACATAAAGGTATATACAGTGATAATTTAAAGGATAGAGAATAATATCATATATATAAATGCACCTAATATGTTTGTGTTATCCTAACATTCAAAGTAATAATAATAGTCATAGTATACAACCCAAATACTTACAAAATTTGTCCATGTATTTGGATAATCAATAAATTACAATGGATAGGTTACATCATAGTGGATCACATACAGGATAAATATATGACATATGTTGGCTTTAGGGTGGATGTTTACATTGAAAATAATAGCATCCATCAGAAAATAGTATTTTAAACATAATGTATCAATAAATATGACAGTAACGCTGGTCGTAAAGTGTTAAAATAGCAATGTTAGAATACCTATAATGCAATTTTCATAGGTACATATATGTGTGAGGGCTAATACAGAAACAAAAAGTGTAAGGTTTATGGTACAAAAATCTAGCATATAATAATCTAGCATATATTAATATGCAAATATGTAGATATGGCGTTCAAACATAGAGTACATAACAACCCTTACTGTTATTGTATAAATAATAAAATACCCATAATGTCAATAAAGTGTCAGTAAATATATGCAAAAGCAAAATAATGGCATATTGGATAGGCATGAATAGCCATGGATAGATTAATACCAATGATTGATAATATCAAATTCAGAATTATATCCGTTTGGAACCTGAGTTTGCAACTTATAAATCCAATAGATTTCTTGCCTAGCCAAAAGGCCCTCTTTATCACCACCTCTGGATGGTTGTCTAATGGTTTCTATAGCTCTCCATCGGAAAGCAGTGACATTTTTTTTGTGAACCTCCAGAAAATGGTGTGAGAGTGCTGAGCAAGGTCTCTCGTTCTTATTGTACCCCAAATTCTCCCGAATCCGAGAGCGAACATCTCTAGTGGTCATGCCCACATATTGGCGACAGTGTGTGGTACATTCAATAAGACAAATAACATATTTGGAAGAACATTTTATACAACCTTTCGTAGGAAAAGATTGTTGTGTAATGTGGGACTTAAATTCTCTAATCTCAGTCAGATACTCACAGGCCTTACATCTGGCTACTCCACATCTATAAGTACCATTAACACTTAACCACTTGTTAATAGGTTCTCTGCGAGGTAGCTGGCTGGGAGAAAGAATATTCCCTAATGTAACATTTCTTGAATAGACACATTTAAACCCTTGTTCAACAATTTTTCTCACGTCTCCATCTACATATAACAATGGAAAAATTTTCTTTAAAATGTTACAAATAGAATAGAAATCTGAGGAATACTGTGTTATGAATAACAAGCAGTTATCATATCATTATCTTATGAGATTGTAGTATGTCATTTCTATCTGTAGCAGCTACCTCTTTGGCTATTCTGTTCAGCATTTGTGGAGAATATCCTCTAAAAGTTAATCTTTCTTTTATGGCTGAAGTTTCCTTAAGAAAATCTGACTTAGTACTGCATATCCTTTTAGCCCTGAAAAACTGCCCTTTTATAATGCCCTTAAAGACATGTTGGGGGTGAGAGCTCTTATTGTGGAGTAATGTGTTACCTGTAATTTTTTCTGATATAATCTAGTCTGAATACTATTAGAGTCAGACTGGCCAATCAAAGTGATGTCAAGGAAATTGATTTCAGACTGATTCCACTCATGAGTAAACTTCACTCTGTTGTCACACTCGTTTAAATAGTGTACAAAATCCTCTGCTTTCTGTTTGTTTGAGTTCCAAATAAGCAACAAATCATCGATAAATCGATGATAAAGCAAAATATATTGTGAAAAGGGATTGCTATCTGCATAGACAAAGGACCACTCCAACCATCCTATGAAGATATTTGCATAGGATGGTGCAAATTTAGCACCCATAGCGGTCCCCTGTCTCTCCAGATAGCAAGTATCCTCAAAAGAAAAATAATTGTGTTGCAACAAAAAACAGGTGACCCTCATAATGTATTCCACAGTTTGGGAGTCTAAATCATCCTGTTGCTCCAAAAAATATTTTAGAGCTTTTATGCCGAAATTATGTGGTATACTAGAATAAAGGGACACCATGTCAATATTGAGCCAACTGCAATTTGCAGTCCATGGGAAGTTCTTGGTCAACTGCAGAACATGTGTGGTGTCCTTGAGATAACTGGGAAGACTTAATACCATAGGTTAAATTACTGCATCCAGCCATTCTGAAAGAGGCTCCAAAAGAGAGCCAATACCTGACACAATTGGTCATCCGACCACATTTATGTAGGTTTTTTGTACCTTTGGTAAGTGGTGAAATATTGGCGTAACAGGATGTCCTACGCTCAAGTATTTCACAGTTTGTTCATCCAGAATGCCCAGATGCAGTCCATCGTCCAATATGTGATGCAATGATTTTTCATAGTCTCTAACTGGGTTTTGTGTCAGAGCGATGTAGGTGTTGGTATCAGATAACTGGCAGATGGCTTCACCTATGTAATTAAAGGGACAGTCTAGTCCAAAAAAAACTTTCATGATTCAGATAGGGCATGTAATTTTAAACAATTTTCCAATTTACTTTTATCACCAATTTTTCTTTGTACTCTCGGTATTCTTAGTTGAAAGCTTAACCTAGGAGGTTCATATGCTAATTTCTTAGACCTTGAAGGCCGCCTCTTAAGAATGCATTTTAACAGGTTTTTCACCACTAGAGGGTGTTAGTTCATGTTTTTCATATAGATAACACTGTGCTCATGCACGTGAAGTTACCTGGGAGCCATCACTGATTGGCTGAACTGCAAGTCTGTCAAAAGAACTGAAATAAAGGGGCAGTTTGCAGAGGCTTAGAAACAAGATAATCACAGAGGTAAAAAATATATAAATATAACTGTGTTGGTTATGCAAAACTGGGGAATGGGTAAAAAAAGGGATTATCTATCTTTTAAAACTATAACAATTCTGGGGTAGACTGTCCCTTTAACCTTATCAAGTACAACCACACTACCTCCCTTGTCAGATTGTCTTATTACTATTGAGGAATTACTTTTCAAGGAGTTTATTTCCTCTTTTTCTTTGAGGGATAAATTATGTGTGTTATTTTTTTCTTGATTCATCCAAAAGTTTAAGTTCCACAATCACCCTTTTATGGAAAAGTTCCAAGATTATCTTTCTCTGAACCTGAAAATTCATCACCTGACGTAGATGCTGCTACAGATGATAATTTCTCATCTATGGTGTCAGGACTGAAAGTGACTCTCTTATTAGACTTATGGCACCTAGATCTGCGTGGAAGGCCTGTCAACAAATTATCGCCATTTGGATCATTATGTTCTAATTTATTAATTTTATTTCTGTTCTGTCTATTTCTAAACCTTCTTGGTTTCTGCCATATAAAAACGTGGTCACTATGGTAATCTCTTTGGTCACGCAAAAATTTGGATACATTATGTTTAAAATACTATTTCGATCATTACCCTGATGGATGCTATTATTTTCAATGTAAACATCCATCCTAAAGCCAACATATGTCATATATTTATCCTGTATGTGATCCACTATGATGTAACCTATCCATTGTAATTTATTGATTATCCAAATACATGGACACATTTTGTAAGTATTTGAGTTTTATACTATGACTATTATTATTACTTTGAATGTTAGGATAACACAAATATATTAGGTGCATTTATATATGATATATTCTATATCCTTTGAATTATCACTGTTTATACCTTTAAGGTTGTAAGGGATAAGTGGGAGTGTTTTTATCTGCACTTTCTGCCAATAGCTGTGAAGGTTTTACTATTTAAGCCAGCACTGTATTGTGTTTAATTATGATTACAGCACCCGCAGAAACGCGTAGGATCTGATAGTCCTGTACCCTGTATGTCACTAGTCGTTAAGGTTTTTTTCAGGACATAATAGCTATAGTCTAGCAAGAACACACTATTAATGCCCTCCCTCCAGCAGGCTTTTTGGAATAGAGCAGTCTCAACGCTGGTGGCAAGACCACGCTATAAAATAATTAAGTCCCAAAAAAAGACCAATGACATACAGGGTACGTCGCTGGTCCTGAAGGGGTTAAACTCTACGTGTTCAATAAAGTTTGTAGTATTTTTATATTGATCTGACTTCAAGGCTTTCTTTTCTTTTAATAAGATCTAAGACACAGGCATGTATCCGCAACACAATCACAGTCTATAAAGATCTATAACAAACTAGAGGGGGCGCTAGATATAATCAGTAGTATTGATAGTCAACAGTGTACAAAATCAGCCATACCATGACTTATAGACATGACTAAAGTAATTTTATATATATATATATATATATATATATATATATATATATATATATATATATATATATATATAAACTAGAAAGAAATGTAGTATATGCAAATATAAAGAAGAAAGTCCCAAATAGTGTTTTTCCCTTTCTGAGCAAAAGGAAGTCCTCTTTAGTATAGGTTGGATGTATAATGGCAGCCTCCTCCTCACCGACAAATCCGGGTTATAGCTGTGGAGTAGATCTTTGGGGGTGAGCTGACACATCTATTTTGAAATCTGCCAGCCTGCTCCTACTAGCACATTGGTGTGCTCAGCCAACATGCGAGTACCCATTTGACACCTCTGAAAGTTACAGTCATATTTTGATTGATATGCACATGTAGTGCTTTCTCTTTATGCCTTACATATCTACTGCAGCATACAGAACATTCTAAACTGAGGGTGAGCTGTTACACCTGTTAAATCTGCAGCCTGCACCTACCAGCACATTGGTGTGCTATACGAATATGTGAGTACCCATTTGGCACAAATAGTATTTGTCTCACATATATACTTGATGATTCTGCACATGAGGCACCCCTCTATTTTTCTCTACTCCCCAATCACAGTCTAGCAAGCCCACCAATTGGTTACAGGTGAGTAAAGGTAAAAGGTTACAGGTGATTAAAGGGCTGAGACATATTTGCAGAGTACTGTGTCTAACAATAAAAGCAATCATAATAGCATAAGGAACTGTCAGATAAAACGAGAACAATATTTAACGATAAACTATTGGGCGTATTCCCTAACATGTAGGTGAAATATATGGCCAACGTATTAACAGTAAAAAAAACAGTGAAAAAAAAATAAAAATAAGAATCAAAATAGTGGTAATATCTGATGTAAGTTAATATATCTATGATATGCAAGTGATTAGGATACCAAATGTGAATACACAACCATCATTATACGGGTTGTAATAATCAGTGGATGTGATAAAATATGTGAATGACTGAACCAACCTAACCAGCAGTATTGTATGGTAGTTATGATTATCAGTTAGTATTATGTAGTGTCGGGGGACAAGGTGATGGTGGGGGGAGGGGCCTATCGTGTGGGCTAATAATTAAGTGGAATCCATGGTTATCAATGCAAATGCCAACTCTTATCTGAATGCATTTTGACAGTTTTTCACCACTAGAGGGTGTTAGTTCATGTGTGTCATATAGATAACACTGTGCTCACGCACGTGGAGTTACCTAGGAGTCAGCACTGATTGGCTACAATGTAAGTCTGTTAAACTAACTGAAATAAGGGGGCAGAAGTCCTGTAGTCTTAATGTTTTGGATGGATGAATGCAAAAAAAAAAGAATCCTATTTTTGTGAGCAACAAAAGTGACTGAAAATGTGAAGTAAATTGATGGAGTATTATGTTTCTTGCTCTTATGAAATTAAGGCAGAAGTCTTCCCGGGGAGGAATGTCCTTTCCAGACATTAAGGTATATAATATTGCAACAATGGTCAAATTTGCTTTTGACTGGATTGCGGATTCAAATAGGATTACCTCAATTGAGGAAGAGTCGTTTCTTATACACCCTTTTGCTCTAAAAGCTATTCTTCATTGTAAGTTGCGACAGTTACCATTGAATGTGCTCTCCCTAATCTCATTCAAGAATATAGTGCAGGCCTGGCACAAATTTTGTACTATGCTAGGTATAGATCCGGCTTATTCAGATTATCTGCCCATTATGGGCAACCCGCAATTTATACCGGGGATTTCCCAGGGAGTGTTTAAGAAATGGAATGAAAAGGGTTTAAATTTAGTGAAGCAGCTTTTTAATGATGATTACCAAATTATAGGTGTGGAATCGTTTTTTCAAATGTTTGATTTGCTGAAAACTAATCTGTTTGCGTTCTTTCAGATCCGTCATTTTATTTCTGCGCAAGGTTGGGTCTTTCCTATATCTGTCATTTGGTCTGAGGTCAAAATTATCATTCAGAAGTTTGCTAGACAAGCTACCTCAATCTCATTGATCTATGATATCATGTTTTCAAAACAAAGTCAAGTCTTCGTAGATAATCTATGTGACTTCTGGGTACGGCGAGGTATGGACACAGATTCTGAGAGTATTGAAAAGAGTTTTTCCATGTTAAAAAAAAGCAAGGTCTCTGTGGGCTGGAGGGAATCACATGTTAATCTTATCAATAATTACTACTTGTCCCCTCAGAGAATTGCCAAATTCTATCCCACTAGATCAGGTAACTGTCCCAAATGTGCACATATAAGTGCCGACCTATTGCATATGTTTTGGTTCTGTCCAAAAGTCAATCAATTATGGTCAAAAATTACTTACTGGTTGGGCTTTCAACTTAAAAATTATCTCTCTTTAAAATTGCAGGATGTTGTATTTTTGAAGTCAGTATCAAATATAGGGGACCACCTCTGGATTCATATTGTTAATACCACAATATTGGCAGTCAGGCACCTTATATTAAAACACTGGATATCTAGTAGAACTCCGAGATTTAATGAGGTTGTAAAGGTCATACAGGAACAGATAGTTTTCGAATCTTATCAAATGCAGGATGCGTCAGAAAGGAGAGTCAGAACTTTTCTATCAACATGGTCCCCGTTCATTAAGTCCTACCCCTCTTCTATACAAAAACAAATTCTCTTCCCTTTTCTTTCCTCTGTCAGCTTTGCGGAACTAGTCTTATTAGGTATATTTCCATCTTCCTGGATTGATAGTAGACAGCAAAACAGTGGTTAAATTGGAGTTTATCCCATATTGGGGGGGACCAATTAATTATTTTTTTTTTTTCTTTCTTGCTTTGTTTTGTTTTGGGTTGTTTCGTTTTGTTTTGCTTTGTGTTGTTTTGTTTTGTTTTGTGTTGTTTTGTTTTGTTGTGTGTTGTGTTGTTTCGTCTTGTGCGTTCCCATTATGTTGGGAAAAAAAAAGAAAAAGGACACCATGCAAATGAATTTAAGAATATTCTTTTTGTAAAGTTATATACCAATAATGGTTGAAAGATGAATTTATATTGTCAGTGTAATGGTTATTATACATTGATTTGGAAGCATTGTAAAATATTACTTTTGTTTATTGGTGTTCAATTATTAAATAAATATAAAAAATGTTTCTTGGTTACGACTAGTCCACAAAGTTGTAAACACATTTGTGCACACAGGGTGATTAATATATTTTATATAATAATAAATATGAAATAAATTATTATTTGTAGAAATAACTTATTTTATTTGTTGTATGTAGGACATACCTCTAGACGAGCACCAAGGTGAACATCTTTATAAAAGAGATGCAATACTCATTCTCTGATAACTTTACTAAAAAAAAAGAAAACTGTAAAAAACATTTAAAATACCTACTTTTTTGTTTTAAACAGATTTTTCAAAACTGTAGAGTTGGGAATTATGCTGAATAATTGCACTGGTGCTTTAAAATTAGGCCCTGGTTTACAGTCCTGGAGACACCTATGGGTATCCCCCACTTCCCCTGCTTGCTGCCAATAAATAAATATCATATTTTCTGGCTCCTACATTTATGGGTTGGCTGTGTACGAATTTGTCGATCCCTGCCTTACAGTGTGTCCTTTGGGTGACTTGGTGCATTTCAAGACCACCATTTGAAAGAGCTGGCAATTCTGTTTCTAATTAGGGGTCATGGAGGTATGTGGCTACTATAGCAACTGAGATTGAGGGTTTGAACAAACTCCACTATCCAGTTCCCTTTACTTCTGGGATCCACCTTCACCACTGTGCTGTTATGTTTGTGGCAACTTCACTGGCACTCCCTTTAAGGTTTAAGAGTGCTCTCCACAATATTCCAGTGATTAGCTACCTGTAGTGCAAGAGACCACCAAAAAACAGCATCAGATCGGCAGTCATCTTTAATGACAAACACTGTTCATCTGAGTAAAAGGTGGCAATCCTTGGTCACATGTCTAGAGAGAGATATGTCTAATGAGGCCTAAATATGTTTGGGTTATTTAACATAAATTATGCTTACCTGATCATTTCCTTTCCATCTGTATGAGGAGAGTCCATGGCTTTATTCCTTACTTGTGGGAATACAGAACCTGGCCACCAGGAGGAGGCAAAGACACCCCAGCCAAAAGCTTAAATACCTCCCCCACTCCCCTCATCCCCCAGTTATTCTGCTGTGGGGACAAGAAACAGTGGGAGAAACATCAGGGTATAAATGGTGCACAAAAATTTTTGGTCCAGTCAACGGAGAAAATGGGCAGGGGCGTGGGCACTCCTCATACAGATGGAAAGGAAATGATCAGATAAGCATCATTTATGTTTTCCATCTTAATATGAGAGTCCACGGCTTCATTCCTTACTTGTGGGAAACATATACCCAAGCTCTAGAGTACACTGAATGAAAATGGGAGGGTAAAAGAGAGGCAGACCCTATTCTAAGGGCACCACAGCCTGCAAAACCGTTCTCCCCAAAGCTGCTCCAGTCTAAGCAAAAACGTAAAATTTGTAAAACTTTGAAAAAGTATGTAAGGAGGACCAGGTAGCCACCCTACAAATCTGCTTGATAGAGGCCTCATTCTTGAAGGCCAAAGATGAAGCCACAGGAGGCTTATGTCCCACTGCTTCATATGCTAAGCGAATAATGCTCCTCAACCAAAAAGATAGGGAAGTGGAAGAAGCCTTCTGCCCTCTGCGCTTCCCAGAATAGACAACAGACAATGCCAAAGTCTGTCTAAAATCCTTTGTGGCCTGAATATAGAATTTCAAAGCCCAAAACACATCCAGATTATGAAGTAATCATTCTTTTGAAGAAGAAGGATTAGGACACAAGGAAGGAACCACAATCTCCTGATTGATGTTGCGATCAGACACAACCTTAGGGAGAAAACCCAACCCAGTGCGAAGAACAGCCTTGTCAGCATGAAAAACTAGGTAAGGAGGCTCACATTGCAAGGCCACCATCTCAGAGACTCTGTGTGCCGAAGCAATAGCTAGTAGAAAAAGAACCTTCCAAAACAGTAATTTAATGTCTACTGAATGCATGGGCTCAAACAGAGCTCTCTGCAAAACCTTAAGAACCAGATTTAAACTCCAAGGAGAAGGAGGGGCGGAATGTCTAAACACAGGCCTGATTTTAGACAGAGCCTGAACAAAAGACTGTATATCAGGAAGTTAAGTGAGCCTCTTAAGATTTCGTCCAGATATAGACGAAATCTGTCCTTTTAAGTAACTAGCGGCAAGTCCTTTCTCTAAACCATCTTGGAGAAAGGAAAGAATCCTGAACACCCTGACCTTATGCCAGGTGAATCCACGCTCTTCACACCAGAATAAGTAGGTCCTCCACACCTTATGATAGATGCGACGAGTAACCAGCTTTCTAGCTTGAATGAGAGTATCAATCACTCTCTCAGAAAAACCTCTTTTGGCTAGGACTAAGCGTTCAATCTCCACGCAGTCAGCCTCAGAGAATCTAGATTCTGATTAACAAAAGGACCCTGTTCCAGCAGATCTCTGCAACAAGGTAACCTCCATGGAGGAGATGAGGACATCCCCACCAGATCCGCAAATCACATCCTTCATGGGCACAATTGAACAATTAGGATCTACCAGAGGTAGAAGAGGTAACAGTGGAAAAATGTAAACTAGTTTGAACCTCCAATGCACTGCTAATGCATTTTATTAGCTCTGCCTGTGGATCCCTGGATCGCGACCTGTATCTGGGTAGCTTGGAATCAGGACGCCATGAGATCTATCTCCCGCATCCCCCATCTGTTGCAAATCTCCGCAAACACCTTGGGATGGAGAGACCATTCCCCCGGATGAATGGATTGTCTGCTGAGGAAATCCGCTTCCCAGTTGTCCACACCCGCAATGTGGATCGCTGACAGCAAGCAGTTGTGGGCCTCCGCCCATTCCAGAATCTGAGATACTTACCTCATTGCTAAGGAGCTCCTCGTTCCTGATGGTTGATGTAAGCCACCGAGGTAATATTGTCCAATTGGAATCTGATAAACTGGGACAAACCCAGAAGAGGCCAAGCCTTCAGAGCATTGACGATTGCTCGAAGTTCCAAAATGTTGATCGGGAGAAGAGATTCCTCCCGAGTCCCCCGGCTCTGTGCCTTCCTGGCGCCCCAAACAGCTCCCCATCATGAGAGTCTTTCGTCCATAGTCACAATCTCCCAGGATGGTCTCAAGAAGGATGTCCCTTGGGACAGGCGATCTGGACAGAGCCACCAAGAGCCATCATGATGACTTTGTTTCGGCGGGTTTCTTGTTCTTGCTTATTCCAAGATTGAGATGGTTTCCAAGTTCCCTTGGACTGATCATGCTTCACAGAGGGCTGCTGGCATTGGGATTTATCTGAACAAAAGGGATGAAAATTAGGACCTTGTCCTTTAGGTTTATTCTTCTTATCCTGCGGCAAGAAGGCACCATTGCCCCCAGTGACCGTGGATATGATAGACTCCAGGCCTGGACCGAAAAGAATCTTCCCCTTAAATGGAAGGGAAAGCAACCTAGATTTTGAAGTCATGTCCGCAGACCAAGACTTCAGCCAGAGAGCCCTACGAGCTAGAACAGAAAAACCTGATGTTTTGGCATTCAGGCGAATAATCTGCATGTTTGCATCACAGATGAAAGAATTAGCTACCCTCAAGGCCTTAATTCTTCCCTGGATCTCGTTGAGTGGAGTTTCCACCTCGATCATCTCCGATAGAGAGTCGCACCAATAGGTAGAGGCACCAGCTACTGCAGCAACCGCCACTGCAGGTTGAAACAAGTACCCGTGTGCTGAAATTTTTTTCTTAATAGAGTTTCAAGCTTCTTATCCATGGGCTCCTTAAATGACAAACTATCCTCCTGGTGCACTTAGTAAGCATGGAGATAGCTCCATCCACCTTAGGGACAGACCCCCACAACTCTAATTGAGAGTCTGGCATGGGGAACAATTTCTTAAAAGAAGAAGAAGGGGAAAAAGAAGATCCAAGTCTCTCCCATTAATTCTTAATAATATTTGCCATCTTTACGGGAACCGGGAAAGTTTGCGGCACCACCTTGTACTCATAAACCTTGTAAAGTTTAGGAATACAGGGAGTGCAGAATTATTAGGCAAGTTGTATTTTTGAGGATTAATTTTATTATTGAACAACAACCATGTTATCAATGAACCCAAAAAACTCATTAATATCAAAGCTGAATATTTTTGGAAGTAGTTTTTAGTTTGTTTTTAGTTTTAGCTATTTTAGGGGGATATCTGTGTGTGTAGGTGACTATTACTGTGCATAATTATTAGGCAACTTAACAAAAAACAAATATATACCCATTTCAATTATTTATTTTTACCAGTGAAACCAATATAACATCTCAACATTCACAAATATACATTTCTGACATTCAAAAACAAAAACAAATCAGTGACCAATATAGCCACCTTTCTTTGCAAGGACACTCAAAAGCCTGCCATCCATGGATTCTGTCAGTGTTTTGATCTGTTCACCATCAGCATTGCGTGCAGCAGCAACCACAGCCTCCCAGACACTGTTCAGAGAGGTGTACTGTTTTCCCTCCTTGTAAATCTCACATTTGATGATGGACCACAGGTTCTCAATGGGGTTCAGATCAGGTGAACAAGGAGGCCATGTCATTAGATTTTCTTCTTTTATACCCTTTCTTGCCAGCCACGCTGTGGAGTACTTGGACGCGTGTGATGGAGCATTGTCCTGCATGAAAATCATGTTTTTCTTGAAGGATGCAGACTTCTTCCTGTACCACTGCTTGTAGAAGGTGTCTTCCAGAAACTGGCAGTAGGACTGGGAGTTGAGCTTGACTCCATCCTCAACCCGAAAAGGCCCCACAAGCTCATCTTTGATGATACCAGCCCAAACCAGTACTCCACCTCCACCTTGCTGGCGTCTGAGTCGGACTGGAGCTCTCTGCCCTTTACCAATCCAGCCACGGGCCCATCCATCTGGCCCATCAAGACTCACTCTCATTTCATCAGTCCATAAAACCTTAGAAAAATCAGTCTTGAGATATTTCTTGGCCCAGTCTTGACGTTTCAGCTTGTGTGTCTTGTTCAGTGGTGGTCGTCTTTCAGCCTTTCTTACCTTGGCCATGTCTCTGAGTATTGCACACCTTGTGCTTTTGGGCACTCCAGTGATGTTGCAGCTCTGAAATATGGCCAAACTGGTGGCAAGTGGCATCTTGGCAGCTGCACGCTTGACTTTTCTCAGTTCATGGGCAGTTATTTTGCGCCTTGGTTTTTCCACACGCTTCTTGCGACCCTGTTGACTATTTTGAATGAAACGCTTGATTGTTCGATGATCACGCTTCAGAAGCTTTGCAATTTTAAGAGTGCTGCATCCCTCTGCAAGGTATCTCACTATTTTTGACTTTTCTGAGCCTGTCAAGTCCTTCTTTTGACCCATTTTGCCAAAGGAAAGGAAGTTGCCTAATAATTATGCACACTTGATATAGGGTGTTGATGTCATTAGACTACACCCCTTCTCATTACAGAGATGCACATCACCTAATATGCTTAATTGGTAGTAGGCTTTCGAGCCTATACAGCTTGGAGTAAGACAACATGCATAAAGAGGATGATGTGGTCAAAATACTAATTTGCCTAATAATTCTGCACTCCCTGTAGAAGGTTCCTCGGGTAATTTAGATTCCGGAACCGATAATGTAGCCAACACTTCCTTAAAAGAAAGTGTAAGTGCTCGATCCTAAATATAAAGTCTGGTTCGTCCGCAACCAGAGGTTTAGAGGCAGCAGATTCGGACCCAAAAAGAGCCTCCTCTGAACTATCAGAGGCGTCTTCATCTGCGGATAGTCTAGTATCAGATAAATCCAACAATTTGGTAGATGACCCCTCGGAAGGATAACAATATTTGACCTTTTGCTTGCACTTAGCAGGGCGAGGCAAAGCACTGAAGGCCGCAAACACTGCCGTTTGTAGCTGATCAGTAAAGTCTGGTGGTAAGAGGGCCCCTCCCGAAGGAGGATTAGCAGTGCAATGGGAAGCTGCATGTGCAATAAGAGATGACAGCAGGGAACGAACCTCATGGGACAGAGACCCCTCAGAGGTGGATGGCTCATTGGTACTAAACATCTTAGTTTTCTTAGATATAAGTACTTTATCAAGGCATGTGGAACATAATTGAGCAGGCGGGTATACCGTAGTCTCCTCACAATAAAAGCAGGTATTAGATTTTGGTAAAGAGGGAGTACCCTCTAACGTATCAGAGTCCTCCATAGCTTGCACTTTTAAGATGGACTATAGAAAAGATAAATGGCACCTTTATATTCCCAATGGCTGGGGCACTCACCACATCCTATGACCCAGGCTCCACAGAGAAACCGCTTCATCTCCTGTAAACCACACGGTCAGGAAAGAGGAAATAAATGAGACTACGCCCGGTCACATGGAGTGCCATGCAGAACCGCCCCTACTCCAGGGGAGAAACGCTCCAAAAATAGCAGGCCGCGCAGTTATCTCAAAAACAAAGTAAAACCTAAATGTTCCACATCTGCCTGAGCCTCATCTCACACATATCGCAGGGTAAAACATAATAAAGCAAGATATGTATAAATCTGCTTTGTTCAATAACCTCCTTCCGGAGATATTAACCCTTGATTCCATACAGATAAAGGAGTCACACTGTGACCCTGTCTTCTTACATTATCATATGAAGTAAAATTAAACGATCTTACGGGAATCTCTGCCATGCAACAGACAGACACACAGCCTCTCAAGTTTGACAGTCTTGTAGCATTGCACCTGACATGGACTTGAGTGATAGAAGCAGGCAGTGAAACTCGTCAACACTGATTGCTTAGGAGCTGTTAATACGAGTCTGGATGGTTTCGCAGAAAGACTCTCCCTACATCTCCAGACATTAACATTTGTCAATGCTCTGACTAAGAGGCAGACAAGACTACTTGAAACTCCAGTCCCATACTGAAGAATACTACCCTCCATAAGAGACTACTCCGAATCTTCCGACACTTCTCTGCCATTCTCCTGTGACGAAAGGCAAATAATGACTGGGGAATGAGGGGAGTGGGAGAGGTATTTAAGCCTTTAGCTGGGGTGTCTTTGCCTCCTCCTGGTGGCCAGGTTCTGTATTCCCACAAGTAAGGAATAAAGACATGGACTCTCCACATATTAAGATGGAAAAGGCTACATATTCTCCACTGTGAAAGACATAATGAACTAAAATAGACTGCCCTCTGATTGTTGACCTTTCAATTATCCATGGACATGTTTCCATCCAATCTGCTAGATTACGAGTTTTTGTCAGTAATGGTGTGCGGTATTAACAAGCCTTTTTTTCTCACCGCTCACTTAAAACAACGCTGGTATCATAAGTTTTTTTCAACCCGGCGTTAGCTTCTAAAAAGTGAGCGTAGAGCAAAATTTAGCTCCACATCTCACTGTGATACCAGCGCTGCTTATGGTAGCGGTGAGCTGCTAAAACGTGCTCGTGCACGATTTCCCCATCGGAAACAATGTGGCTGATTCGGCTGAAAAAAAGTCTAACACCTGCAAAAAAGCAGCATTCAGCTTCTAACGCAGCCCCATTGTTTCCTATGGGGAAATACATTTTATGTCTACACCTAACACCCTAACATGAACCCGAGGCTAAACACCCCTAATCTTACACTTATTAACCCCTAATCTGCCGCTCAGGACACCGCCACCACCTACATTATATTAGTAACCCCTAATCTGCTGCTCCAGACACTGCCGCCACCTACATTATACTTATGTACCCCTAATCTACTGCCCCCAACATTGCTGACACCTACATTATATTTATTAACTCTCTCTCACTAGAGATACAGCTGAAAATGCCTCACAAGAACCAGTGGATTCTTCTACCCCACTCTTCATAGAGAATACACATTTATTGTTTAGTGAGGCCTGTTCAGTAGTACAGTTAGCTGAACTCTACAGTGGTGAGAGAAATACAACAACATCTTCTGACCTTTTAAAACCTGTTAAGATGAGATCCAATTTCTATCCAGTGCAGTTCAGGGGCCCACACTTGAATGCATATCAGAAATTAGTTCAGGAGGACATTTTTCTGTTAAACAATATGCAGGACGAACATGCTGCCCCCCAAAATCTTAGTCGCAAGGAGAGGCTAGCTGTTATGTCTCTCATGGACAATGAACAGATTGTCATCAGAAACTCGGATAAGGGGGGCAGCATTGTTGTCCTTGACAAAGAGGCCTATTTCAGTGAGGCAGTTTCACAATTATCTGACACCAGAGTGTACCAGAAACTTTCAGGTAATCCTACTATTCATTATAAGAATGACTTAGTTAAATTGATAAAGGAAGGTGTTCAACTAGGTGTCTTTAAGGAAACAGACATTGAGAATTTGGTCCCCAGTAACCCTCTTATTCCTATTTTCTACCATGTCCCCAAGGTTAATAAGGACCCCACTAATCCTCCGGGGAGACCTATTGTCTCAGGAGTGGGGTCCTTATTTGAACCTTTGGGGACATGGCTAGATGGCCTTGGTCACAATGGGCAACCATTTTGAGAGTAGCATCACACATAGGAGGTATACCACTAATTTTTGCAATCAGCCAATAGAATTGAGCTCGCATTCTACTGGCTGATTGGAACAGCCAATAGAACGTGAGCTCAATCTTATTGGCTGATTGGATCAGCCAATAGGATTGAACTTCAATTCTATTGGCTGATTGCATCAGCCAATAGGATTTTTCCTACCTTAATTCCGATTGTCTGATAGAATCCTATGAGCCAATTGGAATTGAAGGGACGCCATCTTGGATGACGTCATTTAAAGGAACCTTCATTCTTCAGTTGGACTTCATTTGAAGAGGATGCTCCGCGTCGGCTGGATTGAAGATGGACCCGCTCCGCTCCGGATGGATGAAGATAGAAGATGCCGCCTGGATGAAGACTTCTGGCCGTGTGGAGGACCTCTTCTGCCCGGATGGGATGAAGACTTCTGCCCCTCTGGAAGTCCACTTGTGCCCGGCTGGGTGAAGACGTCTCAAGGTAGGGTGATCTTCAGGGGGTTAGTGTTAGGTTTTATTAAGGGGGGATTGGGTGGGTTTTAGAGTAGGGTTGGGTGTGTGGGTTTTAATGTTGGGGGGGTATTGTATTTTTTTTTACAGGTAAAAGAGCTGATTACTTTGGGGCAATGCCCCGCAAAAGGCCCTTTTAAGGGCTATTTGTAATTTAGTATAGGGTAGGGAATTTTATTATTTTGGGGGCTTTTTTATTTTATTAGGGGGATTAGATTAGGTGTAATTAGTTTAAAATTCTTGTAATTATTTTATGACTTTCTGTAATTTAGTGTTTGTTGTTTTTCGTACTTTAGTTTATTTAATTTAATTGCAATTAATTGTAGGTAGTTTAGGTAATTAATTTAATGATAGTGTAGTGTTAGGTGTAATTGTAACTTAGGTTAGGTTTTATTTTACAGGTAAATTTGTCTTTATTTTAGCTAGGTAGCTATTAAATAGTTAATAACTATTTAATAACTATTGTACCTAGTTAAAATAAATACAAACTTGCCTGAAAAATAAAAATAAACCCTAAGCTAGTTACAATGTAACTATTAGTTATATTGTAGCTAGTTTATGGTTTATTTTATTGGTAAGTATTTAGTTTTAAATAGCAATAATTTAAATAATTGTATTAATTTTATTTAGATTTATTTAAATTATATTTAAGTTAGGGGGGGTTAGGGTTAGTCTTAGGTTTAGGGGTTAATACCTTTAATATAGTTGCAGCGACGTTGGGGTCGGCAGATTAGGGATTAATAAATGTAGGTAGGTGTCAGCGATTTTAGGGACGGCAGATTAGGGGTTAATAATATTTAACTAGTGTTTGCGAGGCGGGAGTGCTGTGGTTTAGGGATTAATACATTTATTAAAGTGGCAGTGGTGTATGGTCGGCAGATTAGGGGTTAAAAAATGTATTTAAGTGTTTGCGATGTGGGAGGGGCTCGGTTTAGGGGTTAATGGGTGTTAGTGTACTTTTTAGCACTTTAGTTAAGAGTTTTATGTTACGGCGTTAGCCCATAAAACTCTTAACTACTGACTTTTAAATGCGGTAGGAGTCTTGACAGGAGTGGGTATACCGCTCACTTTTTCCAAGACTCGTAATACCGGCGTTAGGCAAATCCCATTAAAAAGATAGGATACGCAATTGACGTAAGGGGATTTGCGGTAAGCTCGAGTCAGGGAAGAAAAGTGAGCGGTACACCTGTACCTGCCAGACTCGTAATACCAGCGGGCGTTAAAAAGCAGCGTTGGGACCTCTCAACGCTGCTTTTTAAGGCTAATGCAAGACTCGTAATCTAGGCGTTTGTTCATTCTCAGTTGAATGTGTCTATGTTTTTTTTTTTATTATATTATATATGACAGACGAAGAATGCACGTTAGTTTGTATTGATTTTATTCTGCATGGTAAAGCCCACTTTTCTAGAAATATCTCTAAAAAAAGTGTTTTATGAAACATACAATTTGGCAGCTGCAACATAATCTATCTGTGTTATATTTAAATCACCCCTAAGGCAAGTTAAGCACACACAAGTCTCAAAAATATATGATTTCTCTGTATCAGGGGAAGGTAATGAGTTAGGTTGATTCTAGGGATGTTGCCTTGATATCTACTTCATATAATTGGGGATTTCAGCAGCCCGAGGCAATTAATCTTTAGAAGAATAGAAAGCTGTAGATTCTTTAGCAAATGCCTACCTTTCAAATAGAGCTCCTGGCCCTTTTTTCTACATCAAAATGATGACTTTGAAATATGTCTTAATTTATGTTTACAGTGCTGAGTGTAAGCTGGTCTGTTGTATGTATAATAAGATATAAAAAAAAACACTGCTGTTCATTATTAACTGTTATAATTGAAAAGCCTACAACTATTTAAAAAAGTGTGAAAAAAACACATTTATTTTAATACATCTATGATCTATGAGAGGCACATGTGCAAATCATAGTTACACAACTATACCAAAAGTCCCTTATTTATAATAACTCTTTCCTTTTACTATTAAGTTTGGGGGGGGGGGGGGGGACACTATTTATTTTATCACTTTTTGTTGAAAGTTTCTTAAAAATTTTGATCATGGGTCTCCTGAAAAAAATATATAATGTGTGGGTTTCTCACTGAAAAATTACCTACAGTAGGACCAAAATATAAGCAGCATCTAAAAACTGCAAAACAGTTCAGCACAGGGTGAAAATGGCTTGGCAGTTAAAGGGTTAATGACAATCCCCATATCCAGAGAATTATCAGAAAAAGCAACCTTGAGGAAAGAGGAAAAATCTTCTGACACCCTAAATCATTATGGGGGGGTTGAAACACCCAGAATATCTGATGTGTTTTGGCCCAAATGAGGATAACTACAGTTTCTCACATTGATAATTCCAATACAGATATTCTTGGATATATATTCTGCATTGTATAATAAATATAAAATCCATGTGTTAGCCTTACAAACATATAGGTTTATTATAGCATTTCTCCAATATTCAAATGAATCCATTTAACACAAATTCACAAATGTATGCATAAGTTACCCAAATAGAGGTGTTTGAATCACTGAAGCTGAAATATTCAACTGTTGCAAACGGACAATCTCAGCAACCATGAGGTCAACCTGAGATTTTGTGGATTTGGATGCAACGGGGGACCCTGAAAGATTCTCTTCAGCAGATAAGGAATGAGAGAAAATGGTGGAAACACATAAATCAGACTGGACTCACACTTCTGAGACATGGCATACAATCCTAAAGCTTGAACCTCTGGGAGAAGATTTAAATATTGTGGAACCTGATGGGTGAGATGGGAGGCCAATAGATCCACTTCTGGAATGCCTCATTTGTCTTCAATTTTTTGAAAGAGTTGCCATTCTGGTTGTCAAATCTGCTTCTTGCTAAGGAAGCTGGACCTGATATTCATGGAACCTGGAATGTGAAGAGTTGTTAGAAGATGAAGATTGCGTTGAGCCCACACAAAAATTGGAGAGATCTCCTTTAGGACTGTGTCATAAATTGTTATTCTAATGGGAAAAAAAACTTGAGTAGCTTCTAAATGTTCATTGGTTTTAGTTATGTATGCAGAGTAGTTAGAGTAAGTATTATTGGAAAGAATATAGCAAACAACACTCTGTCCTTACTTATGTAAACATCCACAATTTGCAGGATCAGTAAACAAGCAGCATATAATGAAAGGAACGGAATAATGTTATAAGTAGGGTTGCACCGATACCATTTTTTTAAGACTGAGTACAAGTACCGATACTTTTTTTTAAATACTCGCCGATACCAATTACCGATACTTTTTTAAGTCATGTGACAGTGTCCCAAGCACAATACCGACTAATGAGTTAAGATAGCTTCTTTATAATTATGAAGAATTGTAACTCAAAAGACATTGTAACTCGTAGAAATTTCACAGAACATGTTTATAAATAAAAATATTACATTAAAATATATTCATAATAACAAAAATAAATAACAAATTTAATATCACAACCAACCAAAAGTGCAATACAGTAAAAAATATACCAGTGCACTGTTTAAACATGGGGAACACTATGGGCTAGCTTACATTTGACTGGTAAGCTTTACCAATGTTCTAATTGCATGTCCAACTCCATTAAAGTCTATTGAGTTGGAAATGTGAACAGGGCATTGGTAAAGCTTATATATCAAATGTAATATAAATCTAGTTCTATTATTGTAAGATGTGTGTTCATAGGAATTAACTTAATTTTTCCTATGAACACTCTTCCTGCAATTATATAAGCTAAGGATGTTCCTCAGAGTACAGTATGTTTTGAGCATAATTGTGCAAGATAAGAACTAGCAGTATAACAGGCAATCTAGCAATTATAATCATTTTTCAAAAGTTAGTGGCAAGTTCTTTTTAAGGAACAGAAGCATCTCTGTATGTTCAGCTATATGTCTGTTTCTGCTATCAATAATGTTGTTTCATGCTAAGCTGAACAGTCTTTCACTTTCAGCACTACTGCATGGGGCAAAAAGATAATTTTGGGCCATTTTAGCCAGAGCTGGAAATCTCAGTTTATTATTTGCCCAGTACTTCAGGGGTTTGTCTGAACGAGGTACAGTGATATCTATTACAATAATATAATACAACAGCATATTGGCAAGAGTCCATGAGCTAGTGACATATGGGATATACAATCCTACCAGGAGGGGCAAAGTTTCCCAAACCTCAAAATGCCTATAAATACACCCCTCACCACACCCACAATTCAGTTTAACGAATAGCCAAGCAGTGGGGTGATAAAGAAAGGAGTAGAAAGCATCAACAAAGGAAATTTGGAAATAATTGTGCTTTATATAAAAAATCATAACCACCATAAAAAAGGTGGGCTTCATGGACTCTTGCCAATATGAAAGAAATGAATTTATCAGGTAAGTTCTTACATAAATTATGTTTTCTTTCATGTAATTGGCAAGAGTCATATGGGATAGCAATACCCAAGATGTGGATCTCCACTCAAGAGTCACTAGACAGGGAGGGAATAAAATAAAAACAGCCATATTCCGCTGAAAAAATTAGTCCACAACCCAAAAAAATAAGTTTATTTTCATTATTGAAAGAAAAAAACTTAAATCCAAAGCAGAAGAATCAAACTGAAACAGCTGCCTGAAGAACTTTTCTACCAAAAACTGCTTCCGAGGAAGCAAATACATCAAAACGGTAGAATTTAGTAAATGTATGCAAAGAGGACCAAGTTGCCGCTTTGCAAATCTGATCAACTGAAGATTCATTCTTAAAAGCCCACAAAGTGGAGACCGATCTAGTAGAATGAGCAGTAATTCTCTGAAGTGGGGCCTGACCCGACTCCAAATAAGCTTGATGAATCAAAAGTTTCAACCAAGATGGAATAGCAGAAGCCTTCTGACCTTTCCTAGGACCAGAAAATAAAACAAATAGACTGGAAGTCTTCCTGAAATCTTAGTAGCTTCCACATAATATTTCAAAGCTCTTACCACATCCAAAGAATGTAAGGATCTTTCCAAAGAATTCTTAGGATTAGGACACAAGTAAGGGACAACAATTTCTCTACTAATGTTGTTAGAATTCACAACCTTAAGTAAAAAATTGAAAAGAAGTCCGCAAAACTGCCTTATCCTGATGAAAAATCAGAAAAGTAGACTCACAAGAAAGAGCAGATAACTCAGAAACTCTTCTAGCAGAAGAGATGGCCAAAAGGAACAACACTTTCCAAGAAAGTAGTTTAATGTCCAAAGAATGCATAGGTTTAAAAGGAGGAGCCTGTAAAGCCTTCAGAACCAAATTAAGACTCCAAGGAGGAGAAATTGATTTAATAACAGGCTTAATACGAACTAAAGCCTGTACAAAACAGTGTATATCAGGAAGTATAGCAATCTTTCTGTGAAATAAAACAGAAAGAGCGGAGATTTGTCCTTTCAAGGAACTTGCAGACAAACCCTTATCCAAACCACCCTGAAGAAACTGTAAAATTCTAGGAATTCTAAAAGAATGCCAGGAGAATTTATGAGACGAACACCATGAAATGTAAGTCTTCCAAACTCTATAATAAATCTTTCTAGAGACAGATTTACGAGCTTGTAACATAGTATTAATCACTGAGTCAGAGAAACCTCTATGACTGAGTACTAAGCGTTCAATTTCCATACCTTCAAATTTAATGATTTGAGATCCTGATGGAAAAATGGACCTTGAGATAGTAGGTCTGGCTGTAACGGAAGTGGCCAAGGCGGGCAACTGGACATCCGAACCAGATCCGCATACCAAAACCTGTGTGGCCATGCTGGAGCCACCAGCAACACAAATGATTGTTCCATGATGATTTTGGAGATCACTCTTGGAAGGAGAACTAGAGGCAGGAAAATGTAAGCAGGATAACACCAAGGAAGTGTCAGCGCATCCACTGCTTCCGCCTGAACATCCCTGGACCTGGACAGGTATCTGGGAAGTTTCTTGTTTAGACGAGAGGCCATGAGATCTATCTCTGGAAGACCCCACATCTGAACAATCTGAGAAAACACATCTGGATGGAGAGACCACTCCCCTGGATGTAAAGTCTGGCGGCTGAGATAATCTGCCTCCCAATTGTCTACGCCTGGGATATGCACCGCAGAGATTAGACAGGAGCTGGATTCCGCCCAAACAAGTATCCGAGATACTTCTTTCATAGCTTGGGGACTGTGAGTCCCACCCTGATGATTGACATATGCCACTGTTATTGTCTGTCTGAAAACAAATGAACGGTTCTCTCTTTAACAGAGGCCAAAACTGAAGAGCTCTGAGAATTGCACGGAGTTCTAAAATATTTATTGGTAATCTATAGATTTTGCTGGTAAAGGATACAATTTTTTTAAACCTTGAAGAAGGAATAAAAGAAGTACCTGGCTTATTCCATTCCTTAGAAATCATATCAGAAATAGCCTCAGGAATAGGAAAAACCCCTGGAGAAACCACAGGAGGTTTAAAAAACAAAATTTATGCTTACCTGATAAATTTATTTCTCTTGTGGTGTATCCAGTCCACGGATTCATCCATTACTTGTGGGATATTCTCCTTCCCAACAGTAAGCTGCAAGAGGATCACCCACAGCAGAGCTGTCTATATAGCTCCTCCCCTAACTGCCACCTCCCAGTCATTCGACCGAAGACAAGCAAGAGAAAGGAGAAACTATAGGGTGCAGTGGTGACTGTAGTTTAAAAATTAAAAAACACCTGCCTTGGACAGGGCGGGCCGTGGACTGGATACACCCTAAGAGAAATAAATTTATCAGGTAAGCATGAATTTTGTTTTCTCTTGTAAGGTGTATCCAGTCCACGGATTCATCCATTACTTGTGGGATACCAATACCAAAGCTATAGGACACGGATGAAGGGAGGGACAAGGCAGGCGCTTAAACGGAAGGCACCACTGCCTGTAAGACCTTTCTCCCAAAAATAGCCTCTGAAGAAGCAAAAGTATCAAATTTGTAGAATTTAGAAAAAGCATGAAGCGAAGACCAAGTCGCCGCCTTACAAATCTGTTCAACAGAAGCCTCATTTTTAAAGGCCCATGTGTAAGCCACCGCTCTAGTGGAATGAGCTGTAATTCTTACAGGAGGCTGCTGGCCAGCAGTCTCATAAGCTAAGCGGATTATACTTCTTAACCAAAAAGAAAGAGAAGTTGCTGAAGCCTTTTGGCCTTTCCTCTGTCCAGAGTAGACAACAAACAATGCAGATGTTTGACGAAAATCTTTAGTAGCTTGTAAATAAAACTTTAAAGCACGAACCACGTCAAGATTGTGTAATAGACGTTCCTTCTTTGAAGAAGGATTAGGACACAGTGACGGAACAACAATCTCTTGATTGATATTCTTATTGGATACCACCTTAGGAAGAAACCCAGGTTTGGTACGCAAAACTACCTTATCTGCATGGAAGATCAGATAAGGGGAATCACACTGCAAGGCAAATAACTCTGAAACTCTTCGAGCCGAAGAGATAGCTACCAAGAACAGAACTTTCCAAGATAAAAGCTTGATATCTATTGAATGCAGAGGTTCAAACGGAACCCCTTGAAGAACTTTAAGAACTAAATTTAAACTCCATGGTGGAGCAACTGGTTTAAACACAGGCTTGATTCTAACTAAAGCCTGACAAAACGCCTGAATGTCTGGAACATCCGCCAGACGCTTGTGCAAAAGAATAGACAGAGCAGAATTCTGTCCCTTTAAGGAACTAGCTGACAATCCCGTCTCCAATCCTTCTTGGAGAAAAGACAATATCCTGGGAATCCTGACTTTACTCCATGAGTAACCCTTGGATTCACACCAATGAAGATATTTACACCTAATCTTATGATAGATTTTCCTGGTGACAGGCTTTCGAGCCTGAATTAAGGTATCAATGACCGACTCGGAAAAACCACGTTTTGACAAAATCAAGCGTTCAATCTCCAAGCAGTCAGACGCAGAGAATTTAGATTTGGATGTTTGAAGAGACCTTGAAGTAGAAGGTCCTGCCTCAGCGGCAGAGTCCAAGGTGGAAAAGATGACATGTCCACCAGATCTGCATACCAAGTCCTGCGTGGCCACGCAGGAGCTATCAAAATCACGAAGCTCTCTCCTGCTTGATCTTGGCAATAAGACGAGGGAGCAGAGGAAACGGTGGAAACACATAAGCCAGGTTGAAAGACCAAGGCGCTGCTAGAGCATCTATCAGCGCTGCCTTGGGATCCCTGGACCTGAACCCGTAACAAGCAAGCTTGGCGTTCTGACGAGATGCCATGAGATCCAGTTCGGGTTTGCCCCAAAGTTGAATCAACTGTGCAAACACCTCCGGATGGAGTTCCCACTCCCCCGGATGAAAAGTCTGCTGACTTAGAAAATCCGCCTCCCAGTTCTCTACTCCTGGGATATGGATAGCTGATAGATGGCAAGAGTGAACCTCTGCCCATAGAATAATTTTTGAAAGCTCCAACATTGCTAGGGAACTCCTTGTTCCCCCTTGATGGTTGATGTAAGCTACAGTCGTGAGGTTGTCCGACTGAAATCTGATGAACCTGACCGCAGCTAGCTGAGGCCAAGCCTGAAGAGCATTGAATATCGCTCTTAGTTCCAGAATGTTTATCGGAAGGAGTGTCTCCTCCTGAGTCCACAAGCCCTGAGCCTTCAGGGAGTTCCAGACTGCACCCCAGCCCAGAAGGCTGGCATCTGTCGTTACTATTGTCCAATCTGGCCTGCGGAAGGTCATACCCTTGGACAGATGTACCCGAGATAACCACCAGAGAAGAGAATCCCTGGTCTCTTGATTCAGATTTAGTAGAGGGGACAAATCTGTGTAATCCCCATTCCACTGACTGAAAATGCAGAGTTGCAGCGGTCTGAGATGTAGGCGGGCAAACGGCACTATGTCCATTGCCGCTACCATTAAGCCGATTACTTCCATACACTGAGCCACTGAAGGGCGAGAAGTAGAATAAAGAACACGGCAGGAATTTAGAAGTTTTGACAACCTGGCCTCTGTCAGGTAAATCTTCATTTCTACAGAATCTATCAGAGTTCCTAGGAAGGAAACTCTTGTGAGAGGGGATAGAGAACTTTTTTCTTCGTTCACTATCCACCCATGCGACCTCAGAAAGCCGCGGCAGCAGTGACTGAGGCAATGCATGCAAGAGGCTGGAGAATAAAACCTTGTTGAATAAAAATTTTCTTAAGGTAACCCTCTAATTTTTTATCCATTGGATCTAGAAAAGCACAACTGTCCTCGACAGGGATAGTGGTACGCTTAGCTAGAGTAGAAACTGCTCCCTCCACCTTAGGGACCGTCTGCCATAAGTCCTGTGTAGCGGCGTCTATAGGAAACATCTTTTTGAAAACAGGAGGGGGAGAGAACGGTACACCTGGTCTATCACATTCCTTAGTAATAATTTCAGAAAACCTCTTAGGGATTGGAAAAACATCAGTGTAAGTAGGTACTGCATAGTATTTATCCAATCTACATAATTTCTCTGGGACTACAATAGTGTCACAGTCGTCCAGAGTTGCTAAAACCTCCCTGAGCAATACGCGGAGGTGTTAAAGCTTAAATTTAAATGTAGACATATCAGAATCAGATTGAAGTATCTTCCCTGAATCAGAAAAATCACCCACAGATTGAAGCTCCCCTGCTTCAACTTCATTATATTGTAAGGGTGTATCAGAGATAGCTACTAAAGCATCAGAGAGCTCTGTATTTATTCTAGTCCCAGAGCTGTCTCGCTTTCCTTGCAATCCTGGCAGTTTAGATAATACCTCTGTAAGGGTATGATTCATAACTGCCGCCATGTCTTGCAAGGTATACGCAATGGGCGCTCTAGATGTACTTGGCATCCCCTGAGCGGGATTTATAGGATCTGACACGTGGGGAGAGTTAGACGGCATAACTTCCTCCTTGTCAATTTCTTCTGGTGATAAATTTTTTAAAGCCAGAATATGGTCTTTGTAATCTATAGTAAAATCAGTGCATTTGGTACACATTCTAAGAGGGGGTTCCACAATGGCTTCTAAACATAATGAACAATGAGTTTCCTCTATGTCAGACATGTTTAAACAGACTAGTAATGAGACCAGCAAGCTTGGAAAACACTTTAATAACTGTGAACAAGCAAAAAATAAAAACGGAACTGTGCTTTTAAGAGAAAAAAACAATCACAGAAACTGCTAAAACAGTGAAAAAAGCAGTAAATCTTACGAAATTTTTACAGTGTGTATAATAGGCTGAAAGAGCATTGCACCCACTTGCAAATGGATGATTAACCCCTTAGTTTCAAAACCGGATCAAAAAAACAATATAAACGTTTTTAAACAGTCACAACAAACTGCCACAGCTCTACTGTGGCCCTACCTGCCCATACAACGACTTTGGAAGGCACAAAAACCCCTTAGAGAGGTCCTATATGTTCAGGGGACTCCTTCAGGGAAGCTGGATGTCTCAAGCTGCAAAAACTAATGGAAAATAGGCCCCTCCCAACCTGTACTCACAGTGAGAGGGATTTAAAAAACTATCCCTAGGCAAAATCTAATCAGCCATGTTGAAAAACTGGGTCCCAGAATAAAGTTTTATCACCAATATGAAATAAACGTTTATACACCTCAAGCAAACGTTATATCTATTCAGTAATGTGAGTAAATAATAAAAATATTACCCTTTACAGCAAGCATGATACCAGTCGTTATTAAATCACTGTAATCAGGCTTACCTTAAATAAATCCGGTATTGTCAGCATTTTCTAGCTTATCATTTCTCTAGAAAAATTTAAAACTGCACATACCTCAGAGCAGGAGACCCTGCACGCTATTCCCCCAGCTGAAGTTACCCATCTCTTCAGTTATGTGTGAGAACAGCAATGGATCTTAGTTACAACCTGCTAAGATCATCAAAGACCACAGGCAGACTCTTCTTCAACTTTCTGCCTGAGGCTAAAATAGTACAACTCCGGTACCATTCGAAAATAACAAACTTTTGATTGAAGATAAACTACATTAATGCACCACATCTCTCTAGCTGCTTCCCTTGTCGAGAGCTGCAAGAGAATGACTGGGAGGTGGCAGTTAGGGGAGGAGCTATATAGACTCCGCTCTGCTGTGGGTGATCCTCTTGCAGCTTCCTGTTGGGAAGGAGAATATCCCAAAAGTAATAGATGAATCCGTGGACTGGATACACATTACAAGAGAAACAGCATTTAAACGTTTATTAGACTGAACATCAATAGGACTGGTTACCTCCCACCTCCATAGGAGGCAAAGTTTGTAAAACTGAATTGTGGGTGTGGTGAGGGGTGTATTTATAGGCATTTTGAGGTTTGGGAAACTTTGCCCCTCCTGGTAGGATTTATATCCCATATGTCACTAGCTCATGGACTCTTGCCAATTACATGAAATAAATAACTCTTACCACCAGAGCGCTTAGATATTTGTCTTCCAACTGAATAACAAAAACACAATTTATGCTTACCTGATAAATTTATTTCTCTTGTGGTGTATCCAGTCCACGGATCATCCATTACTTGCGGGATATTCTTATTCCCAACAGGAAGTTGCAAGAGGACACCCACAGAGGAGCTGTAATATAGCTCCTCCCCTAACTGTCATAGCCAGTCATTCGACCGAAAACAAGCCGAGAAAGGAGGAACCATATGGTGCAGTGGTTACTGTAGTTTAAATTTAAAAATTACCTGCCTTAAAATGACAGGGCGGGCCGTGGACTGGATACACCACAAGAGAAATAAATTTATCAGGTAAGCATAAATTGTGTTTTCTCTTGTAAGGTGTATCCAGTCCACCGATCATCCATTACTTGTGGGATACCAATACCAAAGCTAAAGTACACGGATGAAGGGAGGGACAAGGCAGGAACTTAAATGGAAGGAACCACTGCCCGTAAAACCTTTCTCCCAAATATAGCCTCCGAAGAAGCAAAAGTATCAAATTTGTAAAATTTTGAAAAAATATGAAGCGAAGACCAAGTCGTCGCCTTGCAAATCTGATCAAAAGAAGCCTCATTTTTAAAGGCCCAAGTGGAAGCCACAGCTCTAGTGGAATGAGCTGTAATCCTTTCAGGAGGTTGCTGTCCAGCAGTCTCATAGGCTAAGCGGATTAAGCTTCTTAGTCAAAAAGAAAAAGAGGTTGCCGAAGCCTTTTGACCTCTCCTCTGTCCAGAGTAGACAACAAACAAAGCAGATGTTTGACAAAAATCTTTAGTAGCTTGTAAGTAAAACTTTAAAGCACGGACCACGTCCAAATTGTGTAACACAAGGATGGAACAACAATCTCTTGATTGATATTCTTGTTAGATACCACCTTAGGTAAGAACCCAGGTTTGGTACGCAGGACTACCTTATCCGTATGAAAAATCAGATAAGGAGAATCACATTGTAAGGCAGATAGCTCAGAGACTCTACGAGCCGAGGAAATAGCTACCAAAAAAAGAACTTTCCAAGATAAAAGCTTGATATCTATGGAATGAAGAGGTTCAAACGGAACTCCTTGAAGAACCTTAAGAACCAAGTTTAAGCTCCATGGTGGAGCAACAGGTTTAAACACAGGCTTGATTCTAACTAAAGCCTGACAAAATGCCTGAACGTCTGGAACATCTGCCAGACGCATAACTAGCTGACAATCCTTTTTCCAAACCTTCTTGGAGAAAAGATAATATCCTAGCAATCCTGACCTTACTCCATGAGTAACCCTTGGATTCACACCAATAAAGATATCTACGTCATACCTTATGGTAAATTTTCCTGGTGACAGGCTTTCGTGCCTGTCTTAAGGTATCAATAACTGACTCGGAGAAGCCACGCTTTGATAAAATCAAGCGTTCAATCTCCAGGCAGTCAGCCTCAGAGAAATTAGATTTGGATGGTTGAAAAGACCCTGAAGTAGAAGGTCCTGTTTCAGAGGCAGAGACCATGGTGGAAAGGATGACATGTCCACTAGATCTGCATACCAGGTCCTGCGTGGCCACGCAGGTGCTATCAGAATCACTGATGCTCTCTCCTGCTTGATCTTGGCAATCAGTCGAGGGAGCAGAGGAAACGGTGGAAACACATAAGCCAGGTTGAAAGACCAGGGCGCTGCTAGAGCATCTATCAGTGTCGCCTTGGGATCCCTGGACCTGGATCCGTAACACGGAAGCTTGGCGTTCTGGCGAGACGCCATGAGATCCAGTTCTGGTTTGCCCCAACGATGAATCAGTTGTGCAAATGCCTCCGGATGGAGTTCCCACTCTCCCGGATGAAAGGTCTGACGACTTAGAAAATCCGCCTCCCAGTGCTCTACACCTGGGATATGGATAGCTGATAGGTGGCAAGAGTGAATCTCTGCCCAGCAAATTATTTTTTAAACGTCTAACATCTCTAGGGAACTTCTCGTTCCCCCTTGATGGTTGATGTAAGCTACAGTCGTGATGCTGTCCGACTGAAATCCGATGTACCTCAGAGTTGCTAACTGAGGCCAAGCCTGAAGAGCCTTGAATATCGCTCTTAGTTCCAGAATATTTAATGGAAGGAGAGACTCCTCCTGAGTCCACTATCCCTGAGCCTTCAGGGAGTTCCAGACTGCACTCCAACCTAGAAGGCTGGCATCTGTCGTAACAATTGTCCAATCTGGCCTGCGAAAGGTCATACCTTTGGACAGATGGACCCGAGATAGCCACCAGAGAAGAGAATCCCTGGTCTCTTGGTCCAGATTCAGTTGAGGGGACAAATCTGTGTAATCCCCGCTCCACTGACTGAGCATGCATAGTTGCAGCGGTCTGAGATGTAAGCGTGCAAACGGCACTATGTCCATTGCCGCTACCATTAAGCCGATTACTTCCATACACTGAACCACCGAAGGGCGCGGAATGGAATGAAGAACCTGGCAGGAATTTAGAAGCTTTGATAACCTGGACTCCGTCAGGTGAATTTTCATTTCTACAGAATCTATCAGAGTCCCTAGAAAGGAAACTCTTGTGAGTGGGGATAGAGAACTCTTTTCCTCATTCACTTTCCACCCATGCGACCACAGAAATGCCAGTACTACGTCCGTATGAGACTTGGCAATTTGGAAGTTTGACGCCTGTATCAGGATGTCATCTAAATAAGGTGCTACTGCTATGCCCCGCGGCCTTAGGACCTCCATAAGTGACCCTAGAACATTTGTAAAGATTCTTGGGGCTGTAGCTAATCCCAAGGGAAGAGCTACAACTGGTAATGCCTGTCTTAAAAGGCAAACCTGAGAAACCAATGATGATCTTTGTGTATCGGGATGTGAAGATAAGCATCCTTTAGATCCACTGTAGTCATATATTGACCCTCCTGGATCAGTGGTAGGATGGTACGAATAGTTTCCATCTTGAACGACGGAACTTTGAGGAATTTGTTTAAGATCTTTAGATCCAAAATTGGTCTGAAGGTTCCCTCTTTTTTGGGAACCACAAACAGATTTGAGTAAAAACCCTGTCCCTGTTCCTCCTTTGGAACTGGATGGATCACTCCCATAACTAGGAGGACTCGTACACAGTGTAAGAATGCCTCTCTCTTTATCTGGTGTGCAGATAATTGTGAAAGGTGAAATCTCCCTTTTGGGGGGGAAGCTTTGAAGTCTAGAAGATATCCCTGGGATATAATTTCCAACGCCCAGGGATCCTGAACATCTCTTGCCCACGCCTGGGCAAAGAGTGAAAGTCTGCCTCCTACTAGATCCGTTCCCGGATAGGGGGCCGTTCCTTCATGCTGTCTTAGAGGCAGCAGCAGGCTTTTTTACCTGTTTACCTTTTTTCCATGTCAGGTTTGGTCTCCAGACCGTCTTGGATTGAGCAAAAGTTCCCTCTTGTTTATTATTAGAGGAAGTTGATGCTGCACCTGCCTTGAAGTTTTGAAAGGCACGAAAATTAGACTGTTTGGCCCTAGATTTGGACCTGTCCTGAGGAAGGGCATGACCTTTTCCACCAGTGATATCAGCAATAATCTCCTTCAACCAGGCCCGAATAGGGTCTGCCCCTTGAAGGGAATGTTAAGTAGCTTAGATTTTGAAGTCACGTCAGCTGACCATGATCTAAGCCATAGCGCTCTGCGCGCCTGTATAGCAAAACCAGAATTCTTAGCCGTTAGTTTAGTCAAATGAACAATGGCATCAGAATAAAAGAATTGGCTAGCTTAAGTGCTCTAAGTTTGCCAAGTATGTCATCCAATGGAGTCGCTACCTGTAAAGCCTCTTCCAGAGACTAAAACCAGTATGCCGCAGCAGCAGTGACAGGGGCAATGCATGCAAGGGGCTGTAGGATAAAACCTTGTTGAATAAATATTTTCTTAAGGTAACCTCTAATTTTTTATCCATTGGATCTAAAAAAAAAAGCACAACTGTCCTCGACAGGGATAGTAGTACGCTTTACTAGAGTAGAAACTGCTCCCTCCACCTTAGGGACTGTCTGCCATAAGTCCCATGTGGTGGCGTCTATTGGAAACATTTTTCTAAAAATAGGAGGGGAAGAGAACGGCACACCTGGTCTATCCCATTCCTTATTAATAATTTCTGTAAACCTTTTAGGTATTTGGAAAAACATCAGTACACACCGGCACTGCAAAGTATTTATCCAGTCTACACAATTTCTCTGGCACTGCAATGGTATCACAGTCATTCAGAGCAGCTAAAACCTCCCTAAGCAACACGCGGAGATGTTCAAGCTTAAATTTAAATGTAGAAATATTAGAATCAGGTATCTTTCCTGAGTCATTAACATCACCCACTGACTGAAGCTCTCTTTCCTCAGCTTCTGCATATTGTGAGGCAGTATCAGACATGGTTCTTAAAGCGTCAGTATGCTCTGCATTTTGTCTCACCCCAGAGCTATCTCGCTTACCTCTAAGTTCAGGTAGTCTGGCTAATACCGCTGACAGTGTATTATCCATGACTGCCGCCATGTCTTGTAAAGTAAACGCTATGGGCGCCCTAGATGTACTTGGCGCCATTTGAGCGTGAGTTCCTTAAGTGGGAGTCAAAGGGTCTGACACGTGGGGAAAGTTAGTCGGCATAACTTCCCCCTCGTCAGATTCCTCTGGTGATACATTTTTTAAAGACAGAAAATGATCTTTATTGCATAAAATGAAATCAGTACATTTGGTACACATTCTAAGAGGGGGTTCCACCATGGCTTTTAAACATAATAAACAAGGAGTTTCTTCTATGTCAGACATGTTTATACAGAATAGCAATGAGACTAGCAAGCTTGGAAAACACTTTAAATCAAGTTAACAAGCAAATATAAAAAACGGTACTGTGCCTTTAAGAGAAACAAATTTTGTCAGAATTTGAAAAACAGTGAAAAAATGCAGTAAATCAAACAAAATTTTTACAGTGTGTATAATAGACTAACAGAGCATTGCACCCACTTGCAAATGGATGATTAACCCCTTAGTTCAAAAAACGGATCAAAAAAACAAAATAGACGTTTTTTAACAGTCACAACCAACTGCCACAGCAAGCTGTGGCCCTACCTTCCTCAATAAACGACTTTGGAAAGCCTTTGGGCCCTTTAGATATGTCCTATAGCATTCAGAGGGCCTTTGAGGGAAGCTGGATGTCACAGTTTGTAATTTTAACTGCACCAACTGTAACTTTTATACTACAACAGTGGAAATTGTTTCTAGTCAAAATTTAAGACAGCCATGTGGAAAAAACTAGGCCCCAATAAAGTTTTATCACCAAAGCATATATAAAAACGATTAAACATGCCAGCAAACGTTTTATATTGTAAATATCATAAGGGTATTACCCCTGGGAGTAAGCATGATACCAGTCGTTATTAAATCACTGTATTCAGGCTTAACTTACATTAATCCGGTATCAGCAGCATTTTCTAGTGTTTTCCATCTCTAGAAAAAATTATAACTGCACATACCTGATAGCAGAATAAACTGCACGCCATTCTCTCGCTGAAGTTACCTCATCTGTGTAATCCCCTCAGACATATGTGAGAATAGCAATGGATCTTAGTTACAACCTGCTAAGATTATAGAAACCTCAGGCAGATTCTTCTTCTATTTACTGCCTGAGATAAAATAGCACAACTCTGGTACTATTTAAAAATAACAAACTTTTGATTGAAGAAAATAAACTAGCTATATTTAACCACTCTCTCCTACAACGTCCTTGCTTGTTGAGAGTTGCAAGAGAATGACGGGCTATGACAGTTAGGGGAGGAGCTATATTACAGCTCTGCTGTGGGTGTCCTCTTGCAACTTCCTGTTGGGAATAAGAATATCCCGCAAGTAATGGATGATCCGTGGACTGGATACACCTTACAAGAGAAACAGCATATTGTCTTCAAAATGTAAACCCAGAAGATTAAACTTTGAGCCAGGATCTGCCTCAGAATTAAGTGAACAAGAAGGGGCTGATTTATCATCTGTCTGTCCGACATGATCCACTCAGCGGATCATGTCCAACAGACATCGATGAATGCCGACAGCATACAATGTCAGCATTTATCATTGCACAAGCAGTTTTGGTGAACTGCTTGTACAATGCCGCCCCTGCAGATTCGCGGACAATCGGTGGCTATCGGGGGTGTCAATCAGCCCGATTGTATAGGATCGGGCGGATTGATGTCCACAGGCTCAGAGTAGGCGGACCAGTTATTGAGCAGCAGTCTTAAGACCGCTGCTTCATAACTGCTGTTTCCGGCGAGCCTGAAGGCTCACGCGGAAACGGGCATCAAGCTCTGTTTCGGAGTTTGATAATTCGGCCCCTAAAGCTCTTCTTGCAAGGTTAGCAGTAAACATTTACTTGGCATTCAATTTAAACATCTCTGAGGCAGATGAAACACAAAAGGAGGTTACCTTCTTAATATGTAAAAGAAAAGGCATAATAGCTCTAGCTTCAGGCACATAACATTAAAAAAAAACAACATATCAGTAGCCTTAAAGGGACACTAAACCCATTTTTTTTCTTTTATGATTCAGGTAGAGAATACAATTTTAAACTACATTCCAATTTACTTCTATTATCTAATTTGCTTAATTCTTTAGATATCCTTTGTTGAAGAAATAGCAATGCACATGGGTGAGCCAATCACAAGAGGCAGCTATGAGCAGCCACCAATCAGCAGCTACTGAGCCTATCTAGATATGCTTTCCAGCAAAGGGTATGAAGAGAATGAAGCAAATTAGATAATAGAAGTAGATTAGAAATTTTAAAATTGCATGCTCTTTCTAAATCAAGAAATAAAAAAATGGGGGTTTCATGTCCCTTTAAAGGGACAGTGAAGTCCAAAGAAAACTTTCATTATTCAAATAGGGCATGTCATTTTAAACAACTTTCCAGTTTACTTTTATCTCCAATTTTGCTTTGTTCTCTTGGTATTCTTAGTTGAAAGCTAAACCTAGGATGTTCATATGCTAATTTCTTAGACCTTGAAGGTCGCCTCTAATCTAAATGCATTTTGACAGATTTTAACCACTAGAGCGCGTTAGTTCATGTGTTTCATATAGATAACATTGAGCTCATGCACGTGAATTTACCGAGAAGTGAGCACTGATTGGCTAAAATGCAAGTCTGTCAAAAGAACTGAAATAGGGGAGCAGTCTGCTGAGGCTTAGATACAAGGTAATTACAGAGGTAAAACGTGTATTATTATAACTATGTTGGTTATTCAAAACTGGGGAATGGGTAATAAAGGGATTATCTATCTATTAAAACAACAAAAATTCTGGTGTTGACTGTCCCTTTAAGTACAGAAAACATGGATAGGAGAGGATGGAACATAGCCCCTTGCTGCAAATAAAGCTTCTTAAAACTTTGCTCCATTTTTTTTACGCATAACATCTTTAAATCTCCCAGCATTGTCAGTAGGAAAAATCATCTTGTTAGATAGTCTGGTAATAGCAGCATCCAATTTAGGAGATCTTGAAGTATAGAATTAGGTTATAGAAACCAGTTTAAAAACCTTATCAAGCACACCAAGCTGCTTTTCATTCTTGGAAAAAGTGGATAGCTAAATTGACTTAATAGATTTAGATACAGAAAAGGTATTATCAGGTTATGGCTTAGGTTTGAACCACTCTAAGGAAATTGGTGCATCAGAATCAGAAGAGATTTCCCCCTCAGAAGGACATCAGAAATTTGAAAGCATTTAGCAGAATCCTTATGTGCCAGATTTGTGGAAAAACCATCACCGTAAATTTGTCCAATACATAATTTTTTTACCTTGCCAATGAGCATTTGCACATAAACAGCAAATGTTCTTAGGCTCAGGGCTAAAATAAAACACATAATATAGTACATACCCTCAGAAAAAAAATCACACAAAACACATACTTAAACAGCATAAATGTGCATGATAATCAGCTAATCAAACAGCCAGACAATTTGCAATAAGACCTAACAACAGTGTGAAAAAAGTGTAACCCCTTACCAGAAACAGATAGCCATCTAGGCACAATTTGTCATGGGAAGGAAGAGTCCAGCTAAAGGAGCACTGCTTTGTTGCTGCGAAAAAAAGCCCATGCTGAGGTTTTTGAACATCATGCGTAAGCATCATAGACAGCCCTCAAATGAGGCCCACGTAACGTTACATCTGGATAGCATCACAGTAAATTGAAGCCCCCACCAGAATCTACAGAACTAGAACCCGCCGCAAGGACAAAGTCTTATTGGTGACAAACAAGGTAAGTAGCTTAAAGGGTAAGCCCTTGCTAGGGGTATACAAAATAGCAATATTAAATCTGTCCAGGAAACCAGAATGAAAAAACTACTGGAGAGGGTCTCCTTGCCCTGTCCACTGGACAAAACTAGGGGGCGGAGGGGGTTGTACCTGGGAGATTACCTATATTTTGATAACCAGGGGAGTGTGCATGTCTGTCCACACACCTCAGTATATGGGATCTCACTGGTAAGTATTACCAGGGAGGGCAAAGATTTACAGAATTGCTGGGGCATTTCTGGGTCTACTAACCATCTACTGCCCACAATCACTGCAGCAGCAAAGATCAAGCATGAATCTTTACTTCACTAAATGCCACCCACTTGTGAAAGTTTCAATGTTGTTTTAGCAAAAGTAAAATATAAAAAAAAATATCCTCAACATATTTACATATAATTCTTCTTTTTAGCAGCCCCAACAAAGTAGATAGTAAAATATATTAAGGTGTAATTTCAGGCTGTGTAACATCTATATAAACTAGGGAGCTTTATGGTGTCCTGCTATACACATGCTTCATAATTTTAACCCTTGCTTGCTTGATTTGGTACTTGCTGTTAAGGTAATCGTCATATGCCAATAATGTGCTTTAGAGTAAGTGAGGTGATGAGGAGCTTGATGATTTAACCGCCTGCATTAAAGGACTATAACAGTGAATAAAAAAAATGCTCTAATATGTTAGAGCATTTATTAGTGCAATATTATTTGCACATGACCATGTGTTTAACCCCTGCATAGGGATTAAACATATAATTAATACGTCTGGTGAGCCAATGACCCATGTGTAGCTACAAATCAACAGCTAGCTCCCAGTAATGCATTGATGCTGCTGAGAATTGCAAAGTGTTCCTGGAATATTTTAAATGTTAGCAACTGTGCACCTAGTATGTTCAGCAGTTTTCTATGACTGCAATTTAAATTTGCTTGAAACACACGTAAATACATATATACACATATAAATACATATCTACCCACACACACACATATATATATATATTTATTGACATGTATATTTATGTATCTCTATATTAAAGTGAAGGTAAACTTTGATGAATGAAAGCCCATTTTTAAAAAAAAAAAATACTATTAAAAACAGGGGAACTTTTATTCATTAAAGTTTAGAATCTCTATATTAAAGTTTAGAATCTCTATATCAAAGTTTATGTATCTCTATATTAAAGTGAAGGTAAACTTTGATGAATGAAAGCCCATTTTTTTAAAAAAATACTATTAAAAACAGGGGAACTTTTATTCATCAAAGTTTAGAAGGCAGCCGTTTTGATTAAAAACATACCTTTGTTTTTTTCACAGCTAGAGCAGCTTCCCCCACACGGAGATCCTCTCTTCACACGTCATCAATGACTAATCCAGCTTTCTCCAATCATGGCATGGCCTCAGGCAATGACTACCCTGGGAGGAAATCCGTGATTGGAGGAAGCCTGATTAGTCATTGATGACGTGTGAAGAGAGGATCTCCGGGTGGGGGAAGCTGCTCTGGCTGTACAAAGAAGAGAGGTAAGTTTTTAAAAAAATCGCTGCTTTGTAAACTTTGATGAATGAAAGTGCCCCTGTTTATAATAGTATTTTTAAAAAACGGGCTTTCATTCATCAAAGTTTACCTTCACTTTAAAGTCCTTTGCCTGGCTTTTTTTTCCTAACACCTGAGACTTCATATCTTTGAGCCCTTTCTTTTTTGTGCCTTTTTTAAAAATAATTTTTATTAGATGGTGATATTATGAGTGTAGCTGTGCTTTTAATGTATTTTTGATGTGTTTTGTAACACTTTTTTGTTTTGTGAAACAGTTAACCAGAGCTCTGAGAACACGCTAACTTGATGAGCATTAACTTGAATTGCTCTCAAGCGATTGATTGCATTTACAAACACCCGCAATATACCCCTTATCGCTGTTGCGTAACAGTTAGCGCTCCACTTGTAATCAGGCCCTTAGTCTTTAAAATAAATGTATCTCAATAAGGCCCCGATGTTCAAAACATTGACGGACAGTCAGAAAAAATTGCATTGATTGTCTCGCCGGCATCGCACCCCAACGGTCCGCAATGTTAAAAAAAGGGGGCGTATCTGAGCAATGCCGGCAAGCGGCAATGTCGCTCCCATAGAAGTCAAGGGGAGCATGACGTCACCGCCCACATCAACAACATCGCCGCTCGTCGGCATTTTACTGCAGAGGGGGCTATTTGAAGTGTACTTACATGGCACAGACAGTGCGCTCAATTAAACTAAAATTTCTGTGTAGGCACACTTCAAATATTGCCGTGGGGGACTTAAATGTATTTACACCCATACTAACTAGCCCAGCCGATGTTGTCTCGACAGCTGATAGCTGGCGAGACAAATATGGCCACTACCCTCCTCGCAACCTGAACTTCACTGCTTTGAACATATATCGATCTTGTGTTGATGTGTCCAAAGCAAAGTGCAGACTACTCCCACTAGCACACCTCACTAACTCCGCCTGAACGCCTACAACTACATCATGCCTAAGATACACTCTTCCTGCTCCGCCTCCCTACCTCCCGCCTATATCTACGTCACAGCTAACCTACACTCCCCCTGCACCGCCCAGGGAACTCCCCCTGACCGCCTACAACTATGTCACGCCTAACCTATACACCCCCAAAAAGCCGAGCTAAGTCCCTAATACCGCCTACACTGACGTAATGTATAAACAACACTCCCCTGTAACGCCTATCTAACTGCCTAATGTAAAAAAATAACTAAGTATAATAAACTATACTATAAGTAATAAACCACATTATAACTATCAATGTTTAAATAATGTGTCACACAGATTCGCTAAAAAGCCGGAGGCACTGGCAAAACCTGCTTGGCCTATCCGGGGTCCTGGAACTCTAAGACTAGACCAGTATTGAGCCCCTGACTGCCAGCAGCGGCAGACCGCCGGAGAAACGGTAAAACTAACTTGGCCGGTGGTCCGCAGCTTAATTTTGGTCCGGGACTGAGTTCTAGGAGCCAAAATAGGTCAAGGAGGTTTTGCCGCTCCTCCGGTGGTCGGCCTCTGCCGGCAGTATGTGGCTCAATTACTGTCCGGCACTGAGTTCCAGGAGCACAGATAGGCCAAGGAGGTTTTGCTGGTCCTCCAGTGGTCGGGTCCGGGGTTCAAGTCCGGTCCGGCACTGAGTTCCAAGAGCCAGCATTGTCATGTATAATGTAGATTATTTAAAGTATTGGAGATATCTTAAAGAAATTTAATAGTTCCTTGCTATTATTTCAAACATAAATATATATTTGAAAATATATCTTTATGTTTAAAATAATATTAAGCAAACATTATATCCATTATAATATTCTAATTATCCTGTTCTATTGGATGATTCAAAATTAAATTTAAAAGAGTTTTTGCTATTGGCTGATTCAAACCATAGGGATTATATATTGTGGTTCCGCGCTTCTGGGTTTTATTGTGCGGCAGAGATCGCATGAAGATGAGGGCTCCCAGCAAAGAGCCGAAGAAAATAAAATGGCGAAGATGGGCCCCCACGCCTGAAGCCATGGATGAAGATGGCCCCATGATGGATCAAGAGGAGCCAGAGTCCCCATCAGATGTAACACTTTTGGGGTTAGTTAGATATTTTTTGGGGTGGCTTTTTTATTTTTTAGAATAGGCTTTGTTATTTTTCATTTTATTTTGTAGCCTAGGTTTTTAAATTAATTTATTTTTTATTTTTGGAGGTTACTTACTTATAATGTAGATGAGGGGGTTTGTAGCTTTTTTTTTATTTTTGAATGCAAAAGAACTGAGGGCAATGCCCTTCAAAAGGCCCTTTTAATTGTTATTGTAATTTATTTTAGAGTTAGTTTTTTTTTTAGGGTTTTTTTATTTTATTTTATGGGGCATGTAGTTTAGTGTTAGGTATAATGTTTTTTTTTTATTTTGGATAATGTAGTTTATAATTTTGTGTGTGGGGGGTTAGTTTAGAGGGGGTATTTAGTTTAGAAGGGCATTAGTTTAGAAAGGGGGTAAAGTGTTAGAGTAGGGTTAGATTTCATTTGGGTTTTTCGGTTTAGTTTTTTTTTTAAGTTAGTTTTTTTAATGGCGGCATAGAGGGTTAATAGTTAACACTTGCGGTGGGTATGTGGCGGCATAGGGGTTTAATAGTTAGAACTTGCGATGGGTTCATGGCGGCATAGGGGGTTAATAGTTAGAACTTGTAGTGGGTTCATGGCGGCATAGGGGGTTAATAGTTAGAACTTGCGGTGGGTTCATGGTGGCATAGGAGGTTAATAGCACTTACTGTGGGATGTTGGCAGCATAGAGGGTTAATAGCTCTGGCAGTGGGTATGTGGCGGCATAGTGGATTAATAGTTAGCACTTGCGGTGGGTATATGGTGGCATATGGGGTTAATGGTGCAGGGGTTAATACATAGGGCTTGTGGTGGGTATGTGGAGGTTTAGAGGTTAATAGTTAGCGATTTGCGGTGGGTATGTGGCGGTTTAGATGTTTATTAGTTTATCGTTATTGTGTGATCGTGGGTATTAGGAGATTAGCGATCAGGCCAACGGCAGTAATATTCCAGGGATTGTTTACTATACATCGCCAATATGGTTGGCGATGCTGGGTGTTGCTTAAGCCTCTCAGCGATGCGGATATGTCAGGAGCTTGGAATATTCTGACAAGCTCGCTCAACATAGCGGCAGATCGCTAAGAATATTCCGCCTCGCAGCAATTTCGAAACATTGGGGCCCAAGAGGATTCAAAAACTCAAAATATGTCTCCCAAATACTGCTAGACTGTAAGGCCTTTATCCTCCAGTCCAGAATGTAAAGTGGTAATGTCTGTATTTGACTGTGTTCCCTGGCTATGATGTACAAACTTTATTACAAGACCAGAGACTCATATTTATATTCAATATTTTTACTGAAATAAACAGCAGCAAAGTCAAACCAGTATAAAACAGTTACTATTTGAAAGCCCAGTACAAAGGTTGCAAATAACAAGTGAAAAAACTAGAACAATTAGATTGACACAGTCCATGACCAATCCAGGTGTATTGTCTAGTGTAAAAACATAATTTATGTAAGAACTTACCTGATAAATTAATTTCTTTCATATTAGCAAGAGTCCATGAGCTAGTGACGTATGGGATATACAATCCTACCAGGAGGGGCAAAGTTTCCCAAACCTCAAAATGCCTATAAATACACCCCTCACCACACCCACAATTCAGTTTAACAAATAGCCAAGTAGTGGGGTGATAAAGAAAGGAGCGAAAGCATCAACAAAGGAATCTGGAAATAATTGTGCTTTATACAAAAAAATCATAACCACCATAAAAAAGGGTGGGCCTCATGGACTCTTGCCAATATGAAAGAAATTAATTTATCAGGTAAGTTCTTACATAAATTATGTTTTCTTTCATGTAATTGGCAAGAGTCCATGAGCTAGTGAAGTATGGGATATCAATACCCAAGATGTGGAACTCCACGCAAGAGTCACTAGAGAGGGAGGGATAAAATAAAAAACAGCCATTTTCCGCTGAAAAAATAATCCACAACCCAAATTATAAGTTTATTCTTTAATGACAAGAAAAACTTAAAACATCAGCAGAAGAATCAAACTGAAACAGCTGCCTGAAGAACTTTTCTACCAAAGACTGCTTCTGAAGAAGCAAATACATCAAAACGGTAGAATTTAGTAAATGTATGCAAAGAGGACCAAGTTGCCGCTTTGCAAATCTGATCAACTGAAGCTTCATTCTTAAAAGCCCAAAAAGTGGAGACTGATCTAGTAGAATGAGCTGTAATTCTCTGAGGCGGGGCCTGACCCGACTCTAAATAAGCTTGATTAATCAAAAGCTTTAACCAAGAAGCCAAGGAAATAGCAGAAGCCTTCTGACATTTCCTAGAACCAGAGAATATAACAAATAGACTAGAAGCCTTTCTGGAATCTTTAGTAGCTTCAACATAATATTTCAAAGCTCTCACCACATCCAAAGAATGTAAGGATTTTTCCAAAGAATTCAAGGGATTAGGACACAAGGAAGGGACAACAATTCCTCTACTAATGTTGTTAGAATTCACAACCTTAGGTAAGAACTTAAATGAAGTCTACAAAACCGCCTTATCCTGATGAAAAATCAGAAAAGGAGATTCACAAGAAAGAGCAGAAAGCTCAGAAACTCTTCTAACAGAAGAGATGGCCAAAAGGAACAACACTTTCCAAGAAAGTAGTTTAATGTCCAAAGAGTGCATAGGCTCAAATGGAGGAGCCTGTAACGCCCTCAAAACCAAATTAAGACTCCAAGGAGGAGAAATTTATTTAATGACAGGCTTAATACGAACTAAAGCCTGTACAAAACAGTGAATATCAGGAAGAGTAGCAATCTTTCTGTGAAATAAAACAGAAAGAGCAGAGATTTGTCCCTTCAAAGTACTAGGAATTCTAAAAGAACACCATGAAATTTAAGTCTTCAAAACTCGATAATAAATCTTCCTAGAGACAGATTTACGAGCTTGTAACATATTATTAATTACTGAGTCAGAGAAACCTCTATGACTTAGCACTAAGTGTTCAATTGCCATACCTTCAAATTTAACGATTTGAGATCCTGATGGAAAAACGGACCTTGAGAGAGTAGGTCCGGCCTTAACGGAAGTGGCCAAGGTTGGCAACTGGACATCCGAACAAGATCTGCAAACCAAAACCTGTGTGGCCATGCTGGAGCCACCAGCAACACAAACAAATGTTCCATGATGATTTTGGAGATCACTCTTGGAAGAAGAACTAGAGGCGGGAAGATATAAGCAGGTTGATAACACCAAGGAAGTGTCAGCGCATCCACTGCTTCCACCTGAGAATCCCTGGACCTGGACAGGTATCTGGGAAGTTACTTGTTTAGATGAGAAGCCATCAGGTCTATTTCTGGAAGACCCCACATCTGAACAATCTGAGAAAGCACATGCGGATGGAGAGACCACTCCCCTGGATGTAAAGTCTGACGGCTGAGATAATCCGCCTCCCAATTGTCTACACCTGGGATATGAACCGCAGAAATTAGACAGGAGCTGGATTCCGCCCAAACAAGTATCTGAGATACTTCTTTCATAGCTTGGGGACTGTGAGTCCCACCCTGATGATTGACATATGCCACCGTTGTAATATTGTCTGTCTGAAAACAAATGAACGGTTCTCTCTTCAACAGAGGCCAAAACTGAAGAGCACTGAGAATTGCACGGAGTTCTAAAATACTGATAGGTAATCTTGCCTCTTGAGATTTCCAAACCCCTTGTGCTGTCAGAGATCCCCAGACAGCTCCCCAACCTGAAAGACTCGCATCTGTTGTGATCAAAGTCCAGGTTGGCCGAACAAAAGAGGCCCCTTCAACTAAACGCTGGTGATTTAACCACCACGTCAGAGAGTGTCGAACATTGGGATTTAAGGATATTAATTGTGATATCTTTGTATAATCCCGGCACCATTGATTCAGCATACAAAGCTGGAGAGGTCTCATAAGAAAATGAGCAAAAGTCATGAGCCCTAAAACTTCCATGCACATAGCCACTGAAGGGAATGACTGAGACTGAAGGTACCGACATGCTGCAACCAATTCCAAACGTCTCTTGTCTGTTAGAGACAGAATCATGGACACTGAATCTATCTGGAAACCTAAAAAGGTGACCCTTGTCTGAGGAATCAAGAAACTTTTTAGTAAATTGATCCTCCAACCATGTTTTCGAAGAAACAACACTAGTTGATTCGTGTGAGATTCTGCAGAATGTAAAGACTGAGCTAGTACCAAGATATCGTCCAAATAAGGAAACACTGCAATACCCTGTTCTCTGATTACAGAGAGTAGGGCACCCAGAACCTTTTAAAAGATTCTTGGAGAACAAACATATCAACACCTTCATTAGAATTTTATGTACCACGACGAGAATAGCTATAGCTAAGTATTGGAAGGTTGAAATTCCATCGTGGTCAGAAGTGTTAGCTAGAATCCATTCGGTGTATTTGATGTATGAGTCAGCTGCATTTATACAGAATACAGTTTCAAAAGATCTGGTATTATTGGATAATGGAAAGTAATACATACAGGAGACCTAGAGCAGTTGAGAATGAAGCAAGATGAAGGAAGGGCAAACAAGGCCAAGATAGAGGTGATAAAGAGATAATTGACAGCTTTGAATAGGATATTAAATAGTGAGGTTAGATGAGCAAGATATCTTGAGATAACATAGGAGATAAAGGTACAGTGATGAAACACTATTTCCTTTTTTTTATCTTTTTTTTTTGTGTTTTATTTTTTTTTTTATTTTTTTTTGTGTTCCAGGTTATCAGTAGAGTTAACGTTTGTGGTTAAGTTATAGCAGTTGATGTGATCAAAAATGTTTAACATTGTTACCCCCGATATAAAGATGCTCCCTTATGAATCTATTTCACTATCTGAGAAAACGATAAGAAGTTTTAAGGGAGCATGTGTCGAAAATCAATTGCCCATTCAATAGCTAAGCAGACAATGACAGAGCTTGTGCTGGCATGGGTCCTCGATGGTTGAGTTATGGATCTTTCTGCAGAACTACTTGGGTCACCATGCTTTTGGACAATTAAGAGACTTTGCAGTGGGAGGTCTCTTCTACAACGAGTCATTTTTCTAACTGTTATATGTGCATATATCTTATGGAATTTGAGATTCCTCACATGTTGGGCTTGTGTAACTTGATACATCTTTTTCTCTCTGTCACAGTAATGTCGTTGATGTTTTATGGGTAATAATAAAAAACTATTTAAATTAAAAGATTCTTTGAGCTGTTGCTAGGCCAAATGGAAGAGCAACAAATTGGTAATGCTTGTCGATAAAAGAGAATCTCAGAAACTGATAATTGTCTGGATGAATCGGAATATGAAGGTAAGCACCCTGCAAGTCTATTGTAGACATATAATGTCCTTGCTGAACAAAAGGCAGAATAGTCCTTATAGTCACCATCTTGAAAGTTGGTACTCTTCTTTGGGACAATGAATAGATTTGAATAAAACCCCAGGCCTTGTTCCTGAAAAGGAACCGGCATAATTACCCCTGAAACCTCCAGGTCTGAAACACACTTCAGGAAAGCCTGAGCTTTTACTGGATTTACTGGGATGCGTGAGAGAAAAATTTTTCTCACAGGAGGTCTTACTCTGAATCCTATTCGGTACCCCTGAGAGACAATGCTCTGAATCCATTGATTTGACAGAATTTGCACAAACATCCTTGAAAAACCTTAATCTGCCACCTACCAGCTGAGCTGGAATGAGGGCCGCACCTTCATGCGGACTTAGGGGCTGACTTTGGTTTCTTAAATGGCTTGGATTTATTCCAATTTGAGGAAGGCTTCCAATTGGAAACAGTTTCCTTGGGGGAAGGATTAGGCTTTTGTTCCTTATTTTGACGAAAGGAACGAAAACGATTAGAAGCCTTAGATTTACCCTTAGGTTTTTATCCTGAGGCAAAAAAACTCCCTTCCCCCCAGTAACAGTTGAAATAATAGAATCCAACTGAGAACCAAATAAATTATTACCTTGGAAAGAAAGAGATAGTAATCTAGATTTAGATGTCATATAAGCATTCCAAGATTTAAGCCTCAAAGCTCTTCTAGCTAAAATAGCTAAAGACATGGATCTCACATTAATTTTGATAATATCAAAAATGGCATCACAAATAAAATGATTAGCATGTTGTAGTAAACGAACAATGCTATATAAGTCAGAATCCAATTCTTGCTGCGCTTAATTCTCCAACCAAAAAGTTGAAGCAGCTGCAACATCAGCTAAAGAAATTGCAGGTCTAAGAAGATGACCTGAATATAAAACATAATTTATGTAAGAACTTACCTGATAAATTCATTTCTTTCATATTGGCAAGAGTCCATGAGCTAGTGACTTATGGGATATACATTCCTACCAGGAGGGGCAAAGTTTCCCAAACCTCAAAATGCCTATAAATACACCCTCACCACACCCACAATTCAGTTTAACGAATAGCCAAGAAGTGGGGTGATAAGAAAGGAGCGAAAGCATCAACAAGGAATTGGAATAATTGTGCTTTATACAAAAAAATCATAACCACCACAAAAAGGGTGGGCCTCATGGACTCTTGCCAATATGAAAGAAATGAATTTATCAGGTAAGTTCTTAAATAAATTATGTTTTCTTTCATGTAATTGGCAAGAGTCCATGAGCTAGTGACGTATGGGATAGCAAATACCCAAGATGTGGAACTCCACGCAAGAGTCACTAGAGAGGGAGGGATAAACATAAAGACAGCCAATTCCGCTGAAAAAAGAATCCACAACCCAAATCAAAAAGTTTTAATCTTATAATGAAAAAAACTGAAATTATAAGCAGAAGAATCAAACTGAAACAACTGCCTGAAGAACTTTTCTACCAAAAACTGCTTCTGAAGAAGAAAAAACATCAAAATGGTAGAATTTAGTAAAAGTATGCAAAGAAGACCAAGTTGCTGCTTTGCAAATCTGATCAACAGAAGCTTCATTCTTAAAAGCCCAGGAAGTAGAAACTGACCTAGTAGAATGAGCCGTAATCCTCTGAGGCAGGGATTTACCCGACTCCACATAAGCATGATGAATCAAAAGTTTTAACCAAGAAGCCAAAGAAATAGCAGAAGCCTTCTGACCTTTCTTAGGACCAGAAAAGATAACAAATAGACTAGAAGTCTTTCTGAAATCTTTAATAGCTTCAACATAATATTTCAAAGCTCTTACCACGTCCAAAGAATGCAAAGATTTTTCCAAAGAATTCTTAGGATTAGGACACAACGAAGGGACAACAATTTCTCTACTAATGTTGTTGGAATTCACAACCTTAGGTAAAAATTTAAATGAAGTCCGCAAAACCGCCTTATCCTGATGAAAAATCAGAAAAGGAGACTCACAAGAAAGAGCAGATAATTCAGAAACTCTTCTAGCAGAAGAGATAGCCAAAAGAAACAATACTTTCCAAGAAAGTAATTTAATGTCCAGAGAATGCATAGGCTCAAACGGAGGAGCCTGTAAAGCTCTCAAAACCAAATTAAGACTCCAAGGAGGAGAGATTGACTTAATGACAGGCTTGATACGAACCAAAGCCTGTACAAAACAACGAATGTCAGGAAGATTAGCAGTTTTTCTGTGAAACAGAAAAGAAAGTGCAGAGATTTGTACTTTCAAGGAACTTGCAGACAAACCCTTATCCAAACCATCCTGAAGAAACTGTAAAATTCTAGGAATTCTAAAAGAATGCCAAGAGAACTTATGAGAGGAACACCATGAAATGTAAGTCTTCCAAACTCGGTAATAAATCTTTCTAGACACAGATTTACGAGCCTGCAACATAGTATTGATCACTGAGTCAGAAAAACCTCTATGACTAAGCGTTCAATCTCCATAGCTTCAAATGCTGTATTCAGTGGCTCTTGTGTTTAATAATTAATTTAAGAAGCTTTACAAAGAACTCAATAAATAAATAAAACAAAGTATTCTTTTACTTATAACAAACTATTTGAGTTAAAAATCTTTCTACTAAAGACTGTATCAATATACAATAAGTTGATACAATCTAACTCAAGTAGTTGTTAAGCACAACAATATTACCTACCTTACTATATTGAATTTACCGTAATTCAGGCTGTTCAACATTTTTTTTAGCATCTGAGTGTGTTTTTAACAATTTTCCAGTATTTTATTTATTTTTGATCTAATAAAAGTTATGTTTTAACGTAGAGCACGTACACTCACTCAATAATCAGCAACTCTGATTTGCCTTATGTAATAGAGTCTTCTTATTACTTATTGATGCACCCAATATTAACCCTTTGAGTGCTATACATGTAGTCTGTCTAGTTAGAGCCTCTCTCTACTATATGCATCATCCGCAGACAGCTCCCCATCCTGAAAGAGTCACATCTGTTGAAATCACAAATCTTGCCTCTTGAGATTTCCAAACCCCTTGTGCTGTCAGAGATCCCCAGACAGCTCCCCAACCTGAAAGACTCGCATCTGTTGTGATCAAAGTCCAGGTTGGCCGAACAAAAGAGGCCCCTGAACTAAACGCTGGTGATTTAACCACCACGTCAGAGAGTGTTGAACATTGGGATTTAAGGATATTAATTGTGATATCTTTGTATAATCCCGGCACCATTGATTCAGCATGCAAAGCTGAAGAGGTCTCATGTGAAAACGAGCAAAGGGGATTGCGTCCGATGCTGCAGTCATGAGACCTAAAACCTCCATGCACATAGCTACTGAAGGGAATGATTGAGACTGAAGGTTGCGACAAGCTTAAACCAATTTCAGACGTCTTTTGTCTGTTAGATACTGAATCTATTTGGAATCCTAAAAAGGTTACCCTTGTCAGAGGAATCAAGGAACTTTTTGGTAAATTGATCCTCCAACCATGTTCTTGAAGAAACAACACTAGTTGATTCGTGTGAGATTCTGCAGAACGTAAAGACTGAGCAAGTACCAAGATATTGTCCAAATAAGGAAACATCGCAATACCCCGCTCTCTGATTACAGAGAGTAGGGCACCGAGAACCTTTGAAAAAGATCCTTGGAGCTGTTGCTAGGCCAAAAGGAAGAGCAACAAATTGGTAATGCTTGTCTAGAAAAGAGAATCTCAGGAACTGAAAGTGATCTGGTTGAATTGGAATATGGAGATAAGCATCCTGTAAATCTATTGTGGACATATAATGCCCTTGCAGAACAAAAGGCAGAATAATCCTTATAGTCACCATCTTGAATGTTAGTATTCTTACATAACGATTCAACATTTTTAGATTCAGAACTGGTCTGAAAGAATTCTCTTTCTTTGGTACAATGAACAGATTTGAATAAAACCCCAGACCCCGTTCCAGATATAGAACTGGCACAACTACCCCAGAAGACTCCAGATCTGAAACACACTTCAGGAAAGCCTGAGCCTTTACTGGGTTCACTGGAATGCGTGTGTTACAGAAGCATTAGTTATTTTGTTGTGAAGAGCTTATTTCCCAGCAGCAATGCCTGAACCAGCAAGCCAGCGCCTAAGAAGGGCTCCAAGAAAACCGTAACAAGTATCATTTCATAAAGAGTTAACTCTTTTTTTTCAGCTTTTAGAAACTATTGCCTAAATACACGTTTGCTGGCCACAGCTCTAAGTTTAGTGATAACAAATCCCATTGTCTAATCACCTCTGGAGCCAGACTGCTAATTGATAAGATGAACTTGTAAACTTGTTATCTTAAGTACTGTAATCCTATTGTGGCCTGTCAAAGGACAGTGCTCTCTATCTAAATGTGTGATGGGGGATTTTGTGCTTCCCCCCCTCTCCCCCTGGGAGTGCCCTGTGTGCATGTAACCTTAATAAAAAGCAGGCTGGGCATCCCAGTCCTGAGTTCTTGTTTGACCCTCAATCGCAGCGTTGACTCGTTTTTGTGGGCAGAAGGGTATCCTAGCTGTACTGCAGCTAAAGGAGATTATTCTATATTTGCGAGACTCATATAGAATACTATGGAAAGCAGCTTCTCCCCTCTTTAGCAATAGGGATCCAGGCTACTAAGCGGTCCATCTCTCAGCGAGACTAAGGGTAACCATAACATTTGGCGGCAGCGGCGGGATTTTCCTGGATTTCCTAGGAGAGGTACAGAACGGATGGAGAGCGCTTACGAAAAATTGAAGCGTACAACCCTAAAGGATTTACTTGAAAGCAGAGGGGGGTACGCCAGCAACCGGCCGAGGAGAGAGCTGATCGCAGAATTGACCGAACTGGATCAGAGCTTCACAATGGCGGAAACACCGACCACGATTAGTGACGAAAAAACCAGGATTGTTCGGGAAAGGCTCTCATTATACGGGCCGAACCCCTCCATGGAATTGGTACAGCAGTTGATGGCGGAGGCGGACGAGGATATACGAGAGACTCGAGCCCACAAACTCAACCTAGCGAACGCACACCGCAATGCTGAAGCCCCGCAGGTAATCATCCCTGTCGAAAATGCTGGGAGGCCCAAGATACCCTATGCGGCATTTCGACCCTTCCTAGAGAGCGAGACAGGGATTGATGAATATTTGGCGGACTTCGAAAGGCAATGTGCCCTGCACCAGATTCCCAACAGAGAGTGGCCTACGATATTGTCTGGGAAACTATCCGGGCGAGCCCTGGAAGCCTTTCGTACTGGGTGCTGAGGAAGTGACACAGTATGAGCTAGTTAAGGAGACACTGTTGCGACGGTACGCTGTAACTCCGGACACGTATCGCCGACAGTTTCGGGGCACGGAAAAGAAGCCTAACGATACCCATATGGAATGGGTGCACCGAATGCGGAGAGCGGCAAATCACTGGCTGAGCGGAAGTAAAGCGGTGACTGGGGAGGAAATTTTACAATTGTTTCTCTTAGAACATTTTTATAATGGCATGGAACAGCAAGGGAAGGAATGGCTGCGAGACAGGCGGCCTTCTACCTTAGAAGAAGCAGCCAAATTGGCCGATGAACATTATGACTCCCGTCTTCACGAACCCATGAACTACCGAGCTCCAGCACGGGTCGAACCCAGAGAGGTTTACCGTGCACCCCCTCGTGCTGAATTCCGAGCCCCGGTGCCCACAGGGCCCGTCCGACACTCAGGACCACCCAATAACAGCTCTGAGCGTCCCAGACTGACTTGCCACCGATGCAAGCAACCAGGGCATTTCATGGCTAGCTGCCCCCTTAATACGCACCAGACACCCAGGAATTACAATTACCCCTCTGGGTCCTATCGTCCGGCCCGGGCCCTCTGTGTTAACCAAGAGGCCCCTATGGAGGGATATGTGGGGCCGCTTCATGAGGCAGACCCTGTATATGCTGCCTCAGATAACCGCCAGCACCATCGGCAGAGGGTATGGCTCGAGGGGCGATCTACCGAGGGATTGGGAGACACAGGGGCTACTATCACGCTGGTACAGAGTCATTTGGTGCCAGAGCACAAGCGATCCGGACAGACTGTGGCCGTTAGAGTGGCGGGGGGGGGATGTGTACAAAATTCCAACAGCTAAAGTGCATCTTGATTGGGGAGCGGGAAAGGGGGCTGTGAACGTGGGCCTAATGGATAATTTACCTGCCGAAGTACTACTGGGCAACGATTTGGGCCCCATGACTTCTGCCTATGCTCCAGTATGCAACAACGAGGCGGACCCAATGACTACACGGGCTCAAGCCCGGACGGAGCGAGAGCTCTCACCAGTGCGGGAGACACAGGTAAGACCTACCCCGACCTTGCCTGACAGGTTAGGCCCCATACCCTGGGACACCCCAGATGCTTTCGAGGCAGAGTCTAAGACTGACCCGACCTTACAAAAGTACCGGGAACGAGCAGAGACCGGAGGGGGCGGGGCAGATAACGAAACATTCTTATGGGAAAAAGGGAAACTATACCGCTGGACAGAGAAAAGGGGACAGCGTAGGCGACAGCTGGTAGTGCCCCACAAATACCGTCAAGAAATCCTCAAAATAGGCCACGACATCCTCTTAGCAGGCCACCTAGCCGTTACCCGTACCCTACACCGCATTACTCACACGTTCTTTTGGCCAGGGGTGCACGCTGACGTTAGAACTTACTGTAACACCTGCGATGTGTGTCAACGAGTAGGAAGGCGAGGCGATCACCCTAAAGCCCAGCTAGTAAATATGCCCATTGTAGAGGAACCCTTCAGCCGGGTTGCTATTGACCTAGTGGGACCACTGGCTACCCCTAGTCCCTCCGGTAAGCGATACATTCTTACCGTAGTGGACTACGCTACCAGGTACCCAGAGGCTGTCGCCCTATCCAACATACAAGTGGATACGGTAGCGAATGCACTAGTACAGGTGTTCTCCCGGGTAGGATTTCCAAAAGAAATCCTATCCGACCGAGGCACCCAATTTACGGCTGAATTGACCCAACAACTCTGGCAGGTTTGCAAAATTAAGTCCCTCCTGAGCTCCCCATACCACCCCCAGACGAACGGGCTGTGTGAGAGGTTCAATGGGACCCTCAAGCAAATGCTCAAGACGTTCACTCAGGAATACCGAGACTGGGAACGCTTCCTGCCGCACCTCCTATTTGCTTATCGGGAGGTGCCCCAGGAAACGACAGGGTTCTCTCCCTTCGAGTTGCTCTACGGAAGAAAGGTACGGGGACCCCTAAACCTGATCCGGGAGCACTGGGAGGGAGAGATGGAGGCTGACTGTGTCCCCATTGTGCCATACGTGCTGGAACTCAGGGACCGAATGGAGCAATTAGCCAAATCCGTGCGGGATAATCTCCAGTTGGCCCAGAGAAGACAGAAAGTATGGTACGATCGGGGGGCCCGAAAGAGAATCTTCACCATAGGACAAAAGGTGTTAGTACTTAAGCCGGTGAAGACAGACAAATTGCAGGCGTCCTGGCAGGGTCCCTACCAGATCGTAGAGAAAAGGGGAGACACCACTTATGTGATAGCTAGCTGCCACGACAACAATCTTAGAAAGACATTCCATGTAAACATGCTCAAGGAATATTTTGAGCGACCAGAGAATGTGACGGCCGTATGTTGTTCCCCTCAGGAAGACCCCGACAGTTTACCCATTCCAGACCTATTAGAAAAGAGCCTCCCCACAGGTATAGTGGCGCAGGTTCAGATAGGGGACCGACTTAGCCCCACTGAAAGGGAGCAGCTCAACCAACTCCTCCAGTCCAAACACCTCACCTTCTCCCCGAAGCCAGGGTACACTACTTTAACCACCCACCAGGTAGATACTCCGGGACAAGCTCCCTTGCGCCAGGCTCCGTACCGAATCCCCGAAGCAGTTAGGACAGGAATGAAGAAGGAGATCGATGAGATGCTCCAGCTCAGGGTAATTGAGCCCTCCGATAGTCCCTGGGCCTCCCCAGTTGTCTTGGTGCCCAAGAAAGATGGGACCACCCGGTTCTGCGTAGACTATCGGAGGCTCAATGAAAATACTGTGACGGACGCTTACCCTATGCCCAGGGTAGACGAGCTACTCGATCGTATAGCCAGGGGAAATTACCTGACCACTATTGACCTCTGCAAAGGTTACTGGCAGATTCCCCTGGCCCCGGAGGCTATCCCCAAGTCGGCAATCGTCACCCCATTCGGCTTATATCAGTTTAGGGTAATGCCGTTTGGGATGAAGAATGCCCCAGCTACATTCCAGCGCTTGGTGGATAGGCTCCTGGATGGCTTCCAGAGTTTTGCTTGCGCCTACCTGGACGACATAGCGATCCACAGTGAGTCCTGGGAGGACCACTTAGCTCATGTGGGAATGGTTCTGGATCAGATCCGGGCTGCTGGCCTGACTCTGAAGCCAGAAAAATGCCACTTTGGGATGGCCGAGGTACAGTACCTGGGTCACCGGGTGGGGTGTGGAAAGCAGCGACCAGAGCCGGCCAAAATAGAAGCTGTCGCCAATTGGCCCACCCCCATCACTAAGACTCAGGTCCTAGCCTTCCTGGGCACGGCAGGGTACTATAGACGGTTCGTACCAGACTACAGCACACTTGCCAAACCCCTGACTGACTTGACCAAGAAGAACTTACCTCGACAGGTCCTGTGGTCTCCCCACTGTGAAACGGCTTTCCAGGCTCTCAAAAATGCTCTAATTAACGCTCCTGTCTTGGCGGCCCCAGCCCTTAACAAACGTTTTATCGTCCATACAGATGCTTCCATGTTCGGGCTGGGAGCCGTCCTCAGCCAAGTAGGCGAAGATGGAGGGGAGCATCCAGTTGCCTACATCAGCCGGAAGCTCCTGCCCCGCGAAGTCAGCTATGCAGCGGTCGAAAAGGAGTGTTTGGCTTTGGTGTGGGCATTAAAGAAATTGACTCCCTATTTATATGGTCAGGAGTTCACTCTGGTCACCAACCATAACCCGTTGGTGTGGCTGAACCGGGTCTCTGGAGATAACGGCAGGCTATTACGTTGGAGCTTATCGTTGCAACCCTTCAATTTCACCATTACTTACAGACCTGGGAAACAGAATGGCAACGCCGACGGGTTGTCCAGACAAACCGACCTCAGCCCCGCATAACCAGCGGTCTGGACAGCCTTAGTCTGCCCCGAAAAGGGGTCAGACCGTGTCTGCCAGAGTGTTCCACAGAAAGGGAGCACTGTTACAGAAGCATTAGTTATTTTGTTGTGAAGAGCTTATTTCCCAGCAGCAATGCCTGAACCAGCAAGCCAGCGCCTAAGAAGGGCTCCAAGAAAACCGTAACAAGTATCATTTCATAAAGAGTTAACTCTTTTTTTTCAGCTTTTAGAAACTATTGCCTAAATACACGTTTGCTGGCCTCAGCTCTAAGTTTAGTGATAACAAATCCCATTGTCTAATCACCTCTGGAGCCAGACTGCTAATTGATAAGATGAACTTGTAAACTTGTTATCTTAAGTACTGTAATCCTATTGTGGCCTGTCAAAGGACAGTGCTCTCTATCTAAATGTGTGATGGGGGATTTTGTGCTTCCCCCCTCTCCCCCTGGGAGTGCCCTGTGTGCATGTAACCTTAATAAAAAGCAGGCTGGGCATCCCAGTCCTGAGTTCTTGTTTGACCCTCAATCGCAGCGTTGACTCGTTTTTGTGGGCAGAAGGGTATCCTAGCTGTACTGCAGCTAAGGGAGATTATTCTATATTTGCGAGACTCATATAGAATACTATGGAAAGCAGCTTCTCCCCTCTTTAGCAATAGGGATCCAGGCTACTAAGCGGTCCATCTCTCAGCGAGACTAAGGGTAACCGTAACAGCGTGAGAGAAAGAACCTTCTCACAGGCGGTCTTATCTTGAAACCTATTCTGTACCCTTGAGAAACAATTTTCTGAATCCAATGATTTTGGACTGAATTGATCCAAACATCTTTGAAAAATCGTAGCCTGCCCCCTACCAGCTGCGCTGGAATGAGGGCCGCACCTTCATGCGGACTTGGGGGTTGGTTTTGATTTTCTAAAAGGCTTGGATTTATTCCAGACTGGAGAAGGCTTCAAGTTGGAAGCCGTTCCTTTAGGGGAAGGGTCAGGCTTCTGTTCCTTATTCTGACGAAAGGAACGAAAACGGTTAGCAGCCCTAAAATTACCCTTAGATTTTTTATCCTGAGGCAAAAAAGCTCCCTTCCCCCCAGTGACAGTTGAAATTATAGAATCCAACTGAGAACCAAATAATTTATTACCCTGGAAAGAAAGAGATAGCAACGTTGACTTAGAAGTCATATCTGCATTCCAAGATTTAAGCCATAAAGCTCTTCTAGCTAAAATAGCTAAAGACATATACCTGACATCAATTCTAATGATATCAAAAATGGCATTACAAATGAAATTATTAGCATGTTGAAGAATCTTAACAATGCTATACACATTATGATCTGGTACTTGTTGCGCTAAAGCCTCCAACCAAAAAGTTGAAGCTGCAGCAACATCAGCCAAGGAAATAGCAGGCCTAAGAAGATTACCTGAACATAAATAAGCCTTCCTTAAAAAAGATTCAAGCTTCCTATCTAAAGGATCTTTAAAAGAAGTACTATCTGCCGTAGGAATAGTAGTACGTTTAGCAAGAGTAGAGATAGCCCCATCAACTTTGGGGATTTTTTCCCAAAACTCCAATCTATCAGCCGGCAAAGGGTACAGTCTCTTAAACCTTAAAGAAGGAGTAAATGAAGTACCCAAAATATTCCATTCTCTAGAAATTACATCTGAAATAGCATCAGGAACTGGAAAAACCTCTGGAATAACTACATGAGGTTTAAAAACCGCATTTAAACGTTTACTGGTTTTAATATCAAGAGGGCTAGACTCCTCCATATCTAATGCAATCAACACCTCTTTAAGTAAGAAACGAATAAACTCCATCTTAAATAAATATGAAGATTTGTCAGTGTCAATATCTGAGGCAGAATCTTCTGAACCAGATAGATCCTCATCAGAGATAGATAAATCAGAATGTTGGCGGTCATTTAAAAATTCATCTAATTTATGAGAAGCTTTAAAAGACCTTTTACGTTTATTAGAAGCAGGTATAACAGTCAGGGCCTTCTAAATAGAATTAGAAACAAATTCTCTTACATTAACAGGAATATCCTGAACATTAGATGTTGAAGGAACAACAACAGGTAATGGACTACTACTAATGGAAATATTATCTGCTTTTGAAAGTTTATCATGACAATTAACACAAACTACAGCTGGAGGAACAGTTACCACAAGTTTACAACAAATGCACTTAACTTTGGTAGAACCAACATCAGGCAGCAGCTTTCCAGAAGTAGATTCTGATACAGGGTCAGACTGTGACATCTTGCAATATGTAATAGAAAAAAACAACATATAAAGCAAAATGATCAAATTCCTTAAATGACAGTTTCAGGAATGGGAAAAAATGCAAACAGAATAAGCCTCTGGAAACCAGAAGCAAAAAGAAACAAAGACTTAAATAATATCAAAAAAACTGGCGCCAAGTATGACGCCCACGATTGACAAATTTTTTGGCGCCAGAAACGTCTGCAACAAACACGAGCGTAATAGATGACGCAACTACGTGAAAACTCTCGGCATCAACTACGCCAGAAATTACGTCATTAACGTCAACAAATTTTCGCGCCAAAAAAGTCTCGCGCCAAAAATGACGCAATAAATTCTAGCATTTTTTGCACCCGCGAGCCTAACAGCCCGCAATTTAGAAGAAAAGTCAATTTGAAAAATTTTCAGGTAAGGAAAATATTTATTCATATGCATTTCCCAAAAATGAAACTGACAGTCTGTAAGAAGGAAATATACTGATTAACCTGAATCATGGCAAATATAAGTATAAAACATATATTTAGAACTTTACATATAAAGTGCCAAACCATAGCTGAGAGTGTCATAAATAAGACATACTTACCAAAAGACACTCATCTACATATAGTAGATAGCCAAACCAGTACTGAAACAAGAATCAGCAAAGATAATGGTATATAAGATGTTACGGTTGCCTGGCTGGAAGTTGGACCGTAGAAAAGGATGCTCCTAGCGCTCACCAAAGGATCATCAGCACCGTAGACACTATAACTACTGCGTAGCCACCATACGTAATGCAGACTCTACGAACCACCGCTGCTGGGCTGGTATCTCGCCGTCTGCTCTGCGCCCTGGACCTACGACCAGGCTCCAGTAGGTGAACCTCTTCCTTCTTTAGAGCGAAGCAGGATCAGGAACAAGAGCTCTTACAGGAGCTCAGTAGCTAAGGGAGTATATAGAGCATAGCAATCCCTGTAGTGATTATAGCTGAAGCTGTCCCCTACAAACATGAGTCAAAGCTGCAAGTTAGAGGGTCAGAATAGGTCTGATGTGCTGGAGCACACAGCCTGCTTTTTATTGAGGTTACATGCAAACAGGACACTCTCAGGGGGAGGCATAAAATCCCCCATCACACATTTGATATTAGATAGAGAGACACTCCCTTTGACAGGCCACAACATTACTTCAGCAGATAACAAGTTACACACAATAAAACAATGCAGTCCACCTTATCACTAGCAGTCTGATTAGACAATGGTAAGGTTTATCACTAAACCTAATTAGAGCTGATCCCAGCAAACTTGCATTTAGAAAGCTTCTTGAAGCTCAACAAAATTAACTCTTAATGGCACACAATGAAAACCAATGCCTCTGTAACAGTGCTCCCCCTCTGTGGAACACTCTGCCTGTGTGGCACCTGGCTCAGCAAGTCCCATTCACTGAACCAAGTGGGAGAAAGCCAGGGACAAGTTATTTTACAGGTCTGGGGACATAGTCTTAAAGGGGCATTGTTCACCAAAGTCACAATATGTCCCCAGACGGTTCTTAAAGGGCCATACACACCCAATAAAAGTTAATATGTTCTCAGGGGCACAATCTTCCAGGGGCCATAGTCATGAGGAAGGAGGCTGGCAAATAGGCTTCTCCACGATCCATGGAAGCAGGGCAATTTTTCATTTAAAGGGCCAGTTACAAATAGCAGTTTGTAACATATCTCCCCTTTTGGAGGGAGACTAACCAGGCACCTGACCTTCTGTCGGTCAGTGCCTAAGTTAGTCTCGCAACCCACCCACAAATAAACATTAGCAGCAAAGTAGCCCCCCCCCCCCCCACAATAAGTAGTACTGGCCTGTAGGTTCCAGGTTGTAGGATGAAAGTGTAGCATCCTCGGCCTTCCTGGCGCAGCTGGGCAAATAGCTGGTGGTACTTGGGGGGCAGAAGCCAGCGGCTCTCTGCCCTGGTGCCAGCGCTTCTGCTGGGGTGAGGGGTTTGCAGGCCAGTCCTGTAACAAGGGGGTCTGTAGGGCAGAGGCCAGCAGCGCTCTGTCCTGATGCCAGCTCTTCTGCTGGGGTGAGGGGTTTGCAGGCCAGCCCTGTAACAAGGGGGTCTGTAGGGCAGAGGCCAGCAGCGCTCTGTCCTAATGCCAGCTCTTCTGCTGGGGGCATTGGGGCATAGTCCTGCCCGGTGGCAAAGGGAACGTGGGGGTCAGTGGGGGTTAACATCTCCACTGTTAACCCTGGGCCCAAGTTAGGAGTTAGCTGGAGAATGGAGACTGGGCTCCCAATCCACTGCATCTCACTCTGCTGATGGGGGACAGGAGCAACTGTCTCTGCCCCCTGTGCTGTAAGTGCAGAGACCACGGTCCCATCTGCACGGTTGTGGGGCTTACTGTCTCCCCCTGGTGCGTTAAGCTGCTGCTGGGGAGAGGGGGTTACAAGCTCCTCTCCCATACATACTTCCAGCCGCTGGGGAATGGAGTCTGGGCTCCCAATTCCCTGCATATTCCTCTGCTGCTGGGGGACAGGACCAACTGTCTCTGCCCCCTGTAACTCAGCCTGCCGCTGGGGAATGGAGTCTGGGCTCCCAATTCCCTGCATATTCCTCTGCTGCTGGGGGACAGGACCAACTGTCTCTGCCCCCTGTAACTCAGCCTGCCGCTGGGGAATGGAGTCTGGGCTCCCAATTCCCTGCAATTCACTCTGCTGCTGGGGGACAGGACCAACTGTCTCTGCCCCCTGTAACTCAGCCTGCCGCTGGGGAATGGAGTCTGGGCTCCCAATTCCCTGCAATTCACTCTGCTGCTGGGGGACGGGACCAACTGTCTCTGCCCCCTGTAACTCAGCCTGCCGCTGGGGAATGGAGTCTGGGCTCCCAATTCCCTGCATATTCCTCTGCTGCTGGGGGACAGGACCAACTGTCTCTGCCCCCTGTAACTCATTTTCTCGCTGGAGAGCAGGTGTCCATACCCCCAAACTCCACAGTTGGTGCTCAAAGGCTCGTGCCGCTTCGTTCTCAGTAGCCAATTTTCGGATGATTCGACTGACTACCTCCTGCGCAGGGTCTGGACCATATCGGACTAGCCGCCTCTTTACCTCTGGAACGAAATCAGCGCCCTCATAGCGACGGATCAGGTTGAGGTGCTCATCACAGGTCAGCTCCATGCTGCTGTAGGTAGAGACGCTGCGCAGTGGCTAGCGTTGCCCTCAATAACTCTCCTACGATACCAGTGCTGTTGTGGTGCTGCTCCTTGCGCTAGGACGCTATCCCACTGCTGCCGCCAAATGTTACGGTTGCCTCCAGGCTGGCTGGAAGTTGGACCGTAGAAAAGGATGCTCCTAGCGCTCCCCAAAGGAGCAGCAGCACCGTAGACACTATAATTACTGCGTAGCCACCATACGTAATGCAGACTCTACGAACCACTGCTGCTGGGCTGGTATCTCGCCGTCTGCTCTGCGCCCTGGACCTACGACCAGGCTCCAGTAGGTGAACCTCTTCCTTCTTTAGAGCGAAGCAGGATCAGGAACAAGAGCTCTTACAGGAGCTCAGTAGCTAAGGGAGTATATAGAGCATAGCAATCCCTGTAGTGATTATAGCTGAAGCTGTCCCCTACAAACATGAGTCAAAGCTGCAAGTTAGAGGGTCAGAATAGGTCTGATGTGCTGGAGCACACAGTCTGCTTTTTATTGAGGTTACATGCAAACAGGACACTCTCAGGGGGAGGCATAAAATCCCCCATCACACATTTGATATTAGATAGAGAGACACTCCCTTTGACAGGCCACAACATTACTTCAGCAGATAACAAGTTACACACAATAAAACAATGCAGTCCACCTTATCACTAGCAGTCTGATTAGACAATGGTAAGGTTTATCACTAAACCTAATTAGAGCAGATCCCAGCAAACTTGCATTTAGAAAGCTTCTTGAAGCTCAACAAAATTAACTCTTAATGGCACACAATGAAAACCAATGCCTCTGTAACAGTGCTCCCCCTCTGTGGAACACTCTGCCTGTGTGGCACCTGGCTCAGCAAGTCCCATTCACTGAACCAAGTGGGAGAAAGCCAGGGACAAGTTATTTTACAAGTCTGGGGACATAGTCTTAAAGGGGCATTGTTCACCAAAGTCACAATATCTCCCCAGACGGTTCTTAAAGGGCCATACACACCCAATAAAAGTTAATATGTTCTCAGGGGCACAATCTTCCAGGGGCCATAGTCATGAGGAAGGAGGCTGGCAAATAGGCTTCTCCACGATCCATGGAAGCAGGGCAATTTTTCATTTAAAGGGCCAGTTACAAATAGCAGTTTGTAACATGAGTATATCGTCGATCTGAAAAGGGAGGTAGGAGAAGAATCTCTACGACCGATAACCGAGAACCTATGAAATAGATCCCTGATAGGATGATCATAGCATTCAATAGGCAATACTCCCTGCACATCCCTCTGTCATTCACTGCACTCTGAGAGGAAAACTGGGCTTCAGCATGCTGTGAAGCGCATATCAATGTAGAAATCTAGCACAAACTTACTTCACCACCTCCATAGGAGGCAAAGTTTGTAAAACTGAATTGTGAGTGTGGTGGGGGGTGTATTTATAGGCATTTTGAGGTTTGGGAAACTTTGCCCCTTCTGGTAGAAATGTATATCCCATACGTCACTAGCTCATGGACTCTTGCCAATTACATGAAAGAAATAGGCTTTCCTTAGATAAGATTCAAGCTTCCTATCTAAAGGATCTTTAAAGGAAGTACTATCTTCCATAGGAATAGTGGTTCGTTTAGCAAGAGTAGAAATAGCCCCATCAACTTTGGGGATCTTTTCCCAAAACTCTGTTGAAATTGCTGGTAAAGGATACAATTTTTTAAACCTTGCAGAAGGATCAGAAGGATTAAAAGGAGTACCCGGCTTATTCCATTCCTTAGAAATCATATCAGAAATAGCATCAGGAATAGGAAAAACCTCTGGAGTAACCACAGGAGGTTTAAAAACAGAATTTCAACGTTTACTGGTTTTAATATCAAGAGGACTAGCTTCCTCAATATCCAAAGTAATTAACACTTCTTTTAACAAGAACGCATATACTCCATTTTAAATAAATAAATAGATTTGTCAGTGTCAATATCTGAGGAATGATCTTCTGAATCAGATAGATCCTCATCAGAGGTGGATAATTCATTATGTTGTCAGTCATTTGAAATTTCATCAACTTTATGAGAAGTTTTAAAAGACCTCTTACGCTTATTAGAAGGTGGAAAGACAAAGCCTTCTGAATAGAATCAGTAACAAATTCTTTAAAATTCATAGGTATATCATGTACATTAGAAGTTGAAGGAACTGCAACCGGCAATGTACTATTACTGATGGACACACTATCTTCATGTAAACGTTTATCATGGCAACTAATACAAATGACATTAGGAGAAATAATCTCCACAATTTTACAACAAATGCACTTAGCTTTAGTAGAACCGATGTCAGGCAGCAAAGTTCCAACAGATACTTCTGAGGCAGGATCAGATTGAGACATCTTGCAGAATGTAAAAGAAAAAACAACATATAAAGCAAAATGATCAATTTCCTTATATGACAGTTTCAGGAATGGGAAAAAATGCAAATAGCATAGCCTTCTGACATAGAAAAAGGCAAGAGGCAAACAGCAAAGGGGCAAATAAATAATGAAAAAAGTTTGGCGCCAAGTATGACGCACAACGTAACTTAATTTTTTTTGGCGCCAACAATGTCTGGAAATGACACACTCGCGTCACTGACGCAACCCTGTGTGAAACCTCTGCGTCAATCACGACGCCGGAAATGATGAACTTGCGTCAACAGACGTGCCTATCGCGGCAAAAAAAATTTGCGCCAAGAATGACGCAATAAAGTGTAGCATTTGGCGCACCCGCGAGCCTAAGTCAGCCCGCAATTTGAAACAAGTAGTCAATTGAAAAAAGATTAAACCCCAGGTAAGAAAAATATTTCTAATATTAACTTTCCCAAATATGAAACTGACAATCTGCAAAAGGAAATATATGAACCTGACTCATGGCAAATATAAGTGCAATACACATATTTAGAACTTTATATAAATGCATAAAGTGCCAAAACCATAGCTGAGGTGTCTTAAGTAATAAATGTTACAGAAGCATTAGTTATTTTGTTGTGAAGAGCTTATTTCCCAGCAGCAATGCCTGAACCAGCAAGCCAGCGCCTAAGAAGGGCTCCAAGAAAACCGTAACAAGTATCATTTCATAAAGAGTTAACTCTTTTTTTTCAGCTTTTAGAAACTATTGTCTAATCACCTCTGGAGCCAGACTGCTAATTGATAAGATGAACTTGTAAACTTGTTATCTTAAGTACTGTAATCCTATTGTGGCCTGTCAAAGGACAGTGCTCTCTATCTAAATGTGTGATGGGGGATTTTGTGCTTCCCCCCCTCTCCCCCTGGGAGTGCCCTGTGTGCATGTAACCTTAATAAAAAGCAGGCTGGGCATCCCAGTCCTGAGTTCTTGTTTGACCCTCAATCGCAGCGTTGACTCGTTTTTGTGGGCAGAAGGGTATCCTAGCGGTACTGCAGCTAAGGGAGATTATTCTATATTTGCGAGACTCATATAGAATACTATGGAAAGCAGCTTCTCCCCTCTTTAGCAATAGGGATCCAGGCTACTAAGCGGTCCATCTCTCAGCGAGACTAAGGGTAACCGTAACAATAAACAACAGAATGTATGTTTACCTGATAAATTTCTTTCTCCTACGGTGTATCCGGTCCACGGCTTCATCCTTACTTGTGGGATATTCTCATTCCCTACAGGAAGTGGCAAAGAGAACACACAGCAGAGCTGTCCATATAGCTCCCCTTAGGCTCCGCCCCCCCAGTCATTCGACCGACGGTTAGGAGAAAAAGGAGAACCATAGGGTGCAGTGGTGACTGTAGTTTGGAAAAATAAATTTAAACCTGACCAAATGCCAGGGTGGGCCGTGGACCGGATACACCGTAGGAGAAAGAAATTTATCAGGTAAATATAAATTCTGTTTTCTCCTACATTGGTGTATCCGGTCCACGGCTTCATCCTTACTTGTGGGAACCAATACCAAAGCTTTAGGACACGGATGAAGGGAGGTAACAAGTCAGGTAACCTAAACGGAAGGCACCACTGCTTGTAAAACCTTTCTCCCAAAAATAGCCTCCAAAGAAGCAAAAGTATCGAATTTGTAAAATTTGGTGAATGTATGCAGTGAAGACCAAGTCGCTGCCTTACAAATCTGTTCAACAGAAGCCTCATTCTTGAAAGCCCATGTGGAAGCCACAGCTCTGGTGGAATGAGCTGTAATTCGTTCAGGAGGCTGCTGTCCAGCAGTCTCATAAGCCAATCTGACGATGATTTTCAGCCAGAAGGAAAGAGAGGTAGCAGTCGCTTTCTGACCTCTCCTCTTACCAGAATAGACAACAAACAAGGATGATGTTTGTCTGAAATCTTTAGTTGCTTGTAAATAGAATTTTAAGGCACGAACCACATCAAGATTGTGTAACAGTCGTTCCTTCTTAGAAGCTGGATTAGGGCACAGAGAAGGAACAATGATTTCCTGGTTAATATTCTTATTAGAAATCACTTTGGAAGAAAACCAGGTTTGGTACGCAAAACAACCTTATCTGCATGGAACACCAGATAAGGTGAATTACACTGCAAAGCAGACAATTCAGAAACTCTTCTAGCAGAAGAAATAGCTACCAAAAACAAAACTTTCCAAGATAGTAACTTAATATCTATGGAATGTAGAGGTTCAAACGGAACCCCTTGAAGAACTGAAAGAACTAAATTTAGGCTCCATGGAGGAGCCACAGGTCTGTAGATAGGCTTGATTCTGACTAAAGCCTGTACAAACGCCTGAACATCTGGCACGGCTGCCAGACGCTTGTGTAACAAAACAGACAGGGCAGATATCTGTCCTTTTAAGGAACTAGCTGATAGACCTTTCTCCAATCCTTCTTGGAGAAAAGATAGTATCCTTGGAATCCTAATCGTACTCCATGAGTAACCCTTGGATTCACACCAGCAAAGATATTTCCGCCATATCTTATGGTAAATCTTCCTGGTGACAGGCTTTCTAGCCTGGATCAGAGTATCTATAACTGATTCCGAAAACCCACGCTTCGCTAGAATCAAGCGTTCAATCTCCAAGCAGTCAGTGGCAGAGAAACTAGGTTTGGATGTTCGAATGGACCTTGAATTAGAAGGTCCTGCCTCAAAGGTAGCTTCCATGGTAGAACCGATGACATATTCACCAGGTCTGCATACCAAGTCCTGCGTGGCCATGCAGGAGCTATCAGAATTACCGAAGCCTTCTCCTGTTTGATCCTGGCTACTAGCCGGGGGAGAAGAGGAAACGGTGGAAAGACATAAGCTAGATTGAACGACCAAGGCGCCACTAAGGCATCTACTAATGTCGCCTTGGGATCCCTGGACCTGGACCCATAACGTGGAACTTTGGAGTTCTGACGTGACGCCATCAGATCCAGATCTGGAATGCCCCATAGTTGAGTTAACTGGGCAAAAACCTCCGGGTGAAGTTCCCACTCCCCCGGATGGAAAGTCTGACGACTCAGATAATCCGCTTCCCAGTTGTCCACTCCTGGGATGTGAATTGCTGATAGATGGCAGGAGTGATCCTCCGCCCATTTGATGATCTTGGATACCTCCCTCATCGCCAGGGAACTCTTTGTTCCTCCCTGATTATTGATGTACGCTACAGTCGTCATGTTGTCCGACTGAAATCTGATGAATTTGGCCTCCGCTAGTTAAGACCATGCCTGGAGCGCATTGAATATCGCTCTCAATTTCAAAATGTTTATCGGGAGAAGAGATTCTTCCCGAGACCATAGACCCTGAGCTTTCAGGGACTCCCAGACCGCACCCCAGCCTAAGAGGCTGGCGTCGGTCGTGACAATGATCCACTCCGGTCTGCGGAAACTCATTCCCTGAGACAGGTGATCCTGAGACAACCACCAGAGGAGTGAGTCTCTGGTTTTCTGGTCCATTTGTATCTGGGGAGACAAATCTGAATAATCCCCATTCCACTGTTTGAGCATGCACAGTTGCAATGGTCTTAAATTAATTAGAGCAAAGGGAACCACGTCCATTGCCGCAACCATTAGTCCTATTGCCTCCATGCACTGAGCTATGGAGGGTTGTGGAATGGATTGAAGAACTCGACAGGTGTTCAAACGTTTTAACTTCCTGACCTCCGTCAGAAAGATTTTCATTTCTACCGAGTCTATTATTGTTCCCAGGAAGGGAACCCTTGTGAACGGGGACAGAGAACTCTTTTCTATGTTCACCTTCCACCCGTGAGACCTTAGAAAGGCTAGAACAATGTCCGTATGAGCCTTTGTCTTGTGAAAGGACGACGCTTGTATTAAAATGTTGTCTAGGTAAGGTGCTACTGCAATGCCCCTTGGCCTTAGCACCGCTAGAAGGGACCCTAGCACCTTTGTGAAAATTCTGGGAGCAGTGGCCAATCCGAAGGGAAGAGCCACGAACTGGTAATGCTTGTCCAGAAAGGCGAACCTTAGGAACTGATGGTGATCTTTGTGGATAGGAATATGCAGGTACGCATCCTTTAAGTCCACGGTAGTCATATATTGACCCTCCTGGATCATTGGTAAAATTGTCCGAATGGTTTCCATTTTGAATGATGGAACTCTGAGGAATTTGTTTAGGATTTTTAAATCCAGAATTGGCCTGAAAGTTCCTTCCTTTTTGGGAACTACAAACAGGTTTGAGTAAAAACCCAGCCCTTGTTCTGCTGTTGGAACTGGGTGTATCACTCCCATTCTTAAAAGGTCTTCTACGCAATGTAGAATGCCTGTCTCTTTATCTGGTCTAAAGATAAGCGAGACATGTGGAACCTTCCCTTTGGAGGAAAGTCCTTGAATTCTAGAAGATACCCCTGAGAGACAATTTCTAGTGCCCAGGGGTCCGGAACATCTCTTGCCCAAGCCTGAGCAAAGAGAGAAAGTCTGCCCCCTACTAGATCCGGTCCCGGATCGGGGGCTAACCTTTCATGCTGTCTTGGTAGCAAGCAGCAGGCTTCTTGGCCTGTTTACCTTTGTTCCAGCCTTGCAATGGTTTCCATGCTGGTTTGGGCTGGGATGCGTTACCCTCTTGCTTAGTGGCTGTAGAGGTAGAAGCAGGTCCGTTCCTGAAATTGCGAAAGGAACGAAAATTAGACTTATTTTTAGCTTTGAAAGGTCTATCTTGTGGGAGGGCATGGCCCTTTCCCCCAGTGATATCCGAAATAATTTCTTTCAACTCTGGCCCGAATAGGGTCTTACCCTTGAAAGGAATATTAAGCAATTTTGTTTTGGACGACACATCCGCCGACCAAGATTTTAGCAAAAGCGCTCTGCGCTCCACGATTGCAAAACTTGAATTTTTCGCCGCTAATTTAGCTAACTGAAAAGCGGCATCTGTAATGAAGGCATTAGCCAACTTCAGAGCGTGAATTCTGTCCATGACTTCATCATAAGAAGTCTCCTTCTGGAGCGAGTTTTCTAATTCCTCAAACCAAAAGGACGCTGCCGTGGTTACAGGAATAATGCAAGAAAATGGTTGAAGAAGAAAACCTTGTTGGACAAAAATTTTCTTAAGCAAACCTTCTAATTTTTTATCCATAGGATCTTTGAAAGCGCAACTATCTTCTATTGGTATAGTCGTGCGTTTAGCTAGTGTTGAAACTGCCCCCTCTACCTTAGGGACCGTCTGCCACGCGTCCTTCCTGGGGTCAAAAATGGGGAACATTTTCTTAAATATAGGGGGGGAACAAAAGGTACACCTGGTCTCTCCCACTCCCTAGTCACTATATCCGCCACCCTCTTGGGTATCGGAAACGCATCAGTGTGTACTGGGACCTCTAAGAATTTGTCCATTTTACACAATTTTTCTGGGACCACCAAAGGTTCACAATCATCAAGTGTAGTTAGGACCTCCTTAAGTAGGGCGCGGAGGTGTTCTAGCTTAAATTTAAATGCTATGGTATCAGGCTCTGCCTGCTGAGAAACTTTTCCTGTGTCAGAAATTTCTCCCTCAGACAGGCCCTCCCTCACCGCCAAATCAGATTGATGTGAGGGCACTACAGATAAATTATCCTCTGCGTCAGCTTGCTCATTTTCTGTGTTTAAAACTGAGCAATCACGCTTCCTAGGAAAAGCTGGCAGTTTAGATAAAAATGCTGAAAGAGAATTATCCATTACTGTCGCTAACTGTTGCATAGTAATCACAATTGGTTACAGAACATAGGCTATCTGAAGGTTCAGACATGTTTGACAGACATCAACAGAACTTCAATGCAATAAAAATTATTTTTGACAAAAACGTTACTGTCTCTTTAAATAATAAAAGTGCACACTTTATTACTGAAACATCAAATAAACATCCAATTTTAATTAAATTTTCACCACAGTGTCTTAATGCTTTGAAAAGATTGCACACAAGTTTTCAGACCAATTAACCCCTCAATGCCCAAACCGGAGCTAATAACAGTTATTAACCGGTTAACACAGTACAGTCCCCTGCCACAGCTTCCACTGTGGCCTTTGCCTTCCTTAGGGATTATTTTGGTAGCAAATAAGCCTCTCTGGAGTCCTTTTCTGAGCCTCTGGACTCCCCACGTGAAGCTGCATGAAATGCCTAGTCAAAAAACACTGCGCAATTGAGGCGCGAAAATTAGGCCTCCTCCCTCTTCATTCCAGAGTGGAGGGGCCTTTCTGACTAGATTAGGTGTCTAACTAAGTGCCAGGCGCAAATTAAACCCCCAAAGTGTTTTAACGTTTGAAAAAAACACCTTATTTATAGCCAAAAACATGCTAAAAAGCAATCGATTAAGCCCACAATTAGGGTCAACCAGCATAGAGCCCTTAATATAAGCCATCAATTTATACTGAGTCTAAGAAAAATGGCTTACCTATCCCAGAGGGAATTTCTGACAGTCTTCTAGCATTACATGGTCTTGTTAGAAAAATGACTGATCATACCTGAAGCAGTTAAGCCTGCAAACTTTTCCCCCCAACTGATGTTCTCTGGTTTCAACAGTCCTGCGTGGGAACAGCCATGGATTTTAGTTACTGGTGCTAAAATCATATTCCTCTTAGCAGAAATCTTCATCACTTTCTGCTGCAGAGTAAATAGTACAAGCCGGCACTATTTTAAAATAACAAACTCTTGATAGAAGAAATAAAAAACTACAACTAACACCACATACTCTTTACCACCCCCGTGGAGATGCTACTAGTTAGAGCGGCAAAGAGAATGACTGGGGGGGCGGAGCCTAAGGGGAGCTATATGGACAGCTCTGCTGTGTGTTCTCTTTGCCACTTCCTGTAGGGAATGAGAATATCCCACAAGTAAGGATGAAGCCGTGGACCAGATACACCAATGTAGGAGAAACATACTTACCCAAAGACGCCCATCCACATATAGCAGATAGCCAAACCAGTACTGAAACAGTTATCAGTAGAGGTAATGGTATATGAGAGTATATCGTCAATCTGAAAAGGGAGGTAGGAGATGAATCTCTACGACCGATAACAGAGAACCTATGAAATAGACCCCCGTTAGGAAAATCATTGCATTCAATAGGTGATACTCTCCATGTCCCTCTGACATTCACTGTACTCTGAGAGGAATCAGGCTTCAAAATGCTGAGAAGCGCATGTCAACGTAGAGATCTTAGCACAAACTTACTTCACCACCTCCATAGGAGGCAAAGTTTGTAAAACTGAATTGTGGGTGTGGTGAGGAGTGTATTTATAGGCATTTTGAGGTTTGGGAAACTTTGCCCCGCCTGGTAGGATTGTATATCCCATACGTCACTAGCTCATGGACTCTTGCCAATTACATGAAAAAACTAGAACAATAAGATTGACACAGTCCATGGCCAATCCAGGTGTATTGTCTAGTGTAAAAGGTGCTCAATGCCCACATTGCTCCTTTTTCTTTGCTGCTGGACTCAGGACAGGCCATATATGCTTTTTTGCTTCTACATGAAACTGTATTAAAGCTTAAAGGGATAGTAAACACCAAAAATGTTATTGCTTTTTAAAAATAGATAATCCCTTTATTTACCATTCCCCAGTTTTGCATAACCAACACTGTTATAGAAATATACTTTTTACTGCTGTAATTACCTTATATCTAAAGCTTTTGCAGACTGCCTCCTTATCTCAGATCTTTTGTCAGACTTGCATTTCAGGCATTTAGTGCTGACTCTTAAATAACTGCACTTGCGTGAGCACAATGTTATCTATATGAAACACATGAACTAATGCCCTCTAGCTGTGAAAAAATGTCAAAAGCATTCAGATTAGAGGCGGCCTTCAAGAGCTTAGAAATGAGCAAATGAGCCTACCTAGGGTTAGGTTTCAACTAAGAATAACAAAAGAACAAAGCAAATTTGCTGATAAAAGTAAATTAGAAAGTTGTTTAAAATTACACGCCCTACCTGAATCATGTATGACAAAAAAATTACAGATATTGTAAATTGGTAAAAAAACAATCCTCTGATACAAATTGACTAAGAACTAATACGCTCCTTAGTAATGGACCGTTGCCTTCTTACAGTCTCTCCCTCGGGACTGCGGATAATGACTTAGGTGATAGATGGCACAGGTCCTAGATCTTCGCTCAGGATATGTAGATATCTAAAGTGACAGAGGAAAAATGGCTTGATGTACGTATATAAACCAAATGATAAGAATTTCTTGAACATGACAATGAGTTCACTGTAGTCCAATGGCCACCACCAGATCCATTATCCATTATAGCATATTTGGGATGTGTTGGAATGGGAGATTTGCATCATGGATGTGCAGCCGACAAATCTGCAGCAACTGCGTGATGCCATCATGTCAATATGGACCAAAATGTCTGAAGAATGTTTCCAATACCTTGTTGAATCTATGCCACGAAGAATTAAGGCAGTTCTGAAGATAAAAGGGGGTCCAAACCGGTTCTAGCAAGGTGTACCTAATAAAGTAGCCGGTGAGTATATATTCAAAAAGTGGTGCTGCTATTCTTTGGACTTTACAATATATATGTATCTTCCTGTCTGTTATACATTTATTTACTTTCATTCCTACTCACTCCTAATACAGCTCTTTCATTTATTTTCATTTCGGTCCTCTATCTAACCTTGCACTCAGTATTAGACAGGGTCAGGACCTCAACCTCTCCCTAGTTCATTGCTTCTGACTGCCTGTTAGTTACAGAGCTGTCGGGGAGGGAAATTTGGACATTTCCACTTAGGGGTGTACTCACTTTTGTTGCCAACGGTTTAGACATTTATGGCTGTGTGTTTAGTTATTTTGAGGTGACAGCAAATTTACACTGTTATTCAGGCTGTACACTCACTACTTTACATTGTAGAAAAGTGTCATTTCTTCAGTGTTGTCACATGAAAAGCTATAATAAAATATTTACAAAAATGTGAGGGGTGTACTTACTTTTGTGGGATACTATATATTTTGTAATATCTTTACTGGGGATATAATTTTTGCAAGGACTTGTCTACTCAAGTCCAACACTTTGGGCTCCATTTATCAAAGCTTCAACTTTGAATTAGTATATTCTCAGCATTTTTCGCTTACCAAAGTAATTAAGCAGTCCAGCGTCTCAAAATGCTGCTCATCATGTCACCCCATGGTTCGATTCCATTCGTATCTGCATGTTTTTTGTATGTAGTTACCGTCAATCTGCTATCAAGCAGTCAACTTGATCGTTCACATGTCGAACGACTCAGCGGACATGACTTCAAATCTGTGACCTTAGAGCTTGCGAATACCATAGAAAGAAACAGGAAATAAAAAGATCAGGAACATGAAGAAATATCAAAATGTCCTAAAACTGTCAATTATCCCCATGTAATGTCTAGCACAGATCAAAGGACTACTTTCCTTGTTGATTCAGGCAACTTTTCCTGCCCTCCACTATAGAACTCTTACTCTATTACGTGAGAAGCCCGGGAGGAGCTTTTATGGTGGCTTACCAACATGTAAGCTTAGAATCGAAGAGCCATTTTTGGTTCCTCCCTGGACTTTATAATTCATTCAGATGCCAGTGTTTTGGTTTGGGGAGCAGTCTATAAAAAAATATTTTGCCAGGGGGAAAATGGTCCCCCTCAGAATAAAATATGCACATCAATTGCCTGGAACTGTTAATTGCCGTCAAAACCTTTGCAAAGAATCTCATGTTCCATACTCTTCAGATCCAAGCATCCGGTGGATATAACAAAGGATTTTATACAATTTTGCCTGAACAAAATATCTCAGTAACATAAGAACATCTCCCTGGCAAGTTCAACATGACTGCAGACTGGTTATCTGGCATTTTTCAGATTTGAGCAAATGCAAGCAAATTTCTTAATTTTTGTGCCAAAACAAGCTTCGGGGACTTTTTGTTATAGACCATTTTTCCTACAGTTGGCATCCAGATCAAGAAGCTCTAGTGTTAATAACCCCACATTGGACATCCCAACCATGGTACCCAGCCCTCCTAGAACTATACATCCGTCCCCCATCATGCACCCAGCAACAACAGACCTTCAAAAGAATGTGTTCCGCTTATACTTATCAGTCCCATTAACTAGCCCACTTTCCCATTTTGCCATTCGCCACTATATTCCCAAATGGGTCCGATCAGAGTAGCCACTCTCTCAGGGATTGAACTCCCCCACTAAGAGCAGCTTACTCCTTAAACACTTACTAGATAATAAGGTCCATGTTGCCTTTCTATAAGAGACGCATTGGAGGGCGGGACTCATTTTCTCAGTAATTCCACTTACTACCCGACCTGCGAAACAGCCTCTTATTCTGAGAAGAGGGGTGTTGCAATCCTTGTACACTGATCAATAAAATGCGAGATTGATTACATAGAGAAGGATCCTGAGAGACACTATCTAATTATATGTAATTTAAATGTCTTGTGTACGCTCGCCTTGGTCTAGCATAAATCAAATATTTTTTTTCATGCAGTCTCCTATTAAGGATATACCAAACAAAGAGGTCATTTGGTATTGGGTGGAGATTTAAAGGGACAGTCAACACCAGAATTTTTATTGTTTAAAAAGAAAGATAATCCCTTTATTACCCATTCCCCAGTTTTGCATAACTAACAGTGTTATAGAAATAAACTTTTTACCTCTGTGATTACCTTGAATCTATGCCTCTGCAAACTGCCCCCTTATTTCGGTTCTTTTGACAGACTTACATTTTAGCCAATCAAAGCTATCTCCAGGGTAACTTCACGTGTATGAGCTCAATGTTATCTATATGAAACACATGAACTAATGCCCTTTAGTGGTCAAAATGCATTCAGAGTAGAGGCAGTCTTCAAGGTCTAAGAAATTAGCATACGAACCTCCTAGGTTTAGCTTTCATCTAAGAATACCAAGAGAACAAAGCAACATTTGTGATAAAAGAAAATTGTCCTAGGGTGGACAAAAAATTCCCAGCAGGTAGACACCTTGATCGCAGTTTACCATCTCTTTCTACTGCATTCCACAAAATGTTTCAACATAACCTATTTGATGTCTCGAGATCTCTTTCCCCTCTGATAAAGATTTTGCCTTTTACTACCGACCCCAGAACTCCTATTCTTGTATAGATTATCTTCTCAGCGACTCATGGACTCTTTATAAATTTGCCAATGCCAAAATAAGAACCTGTTCTTGGTCAGACCATGATCTAGTTTGCACTGATCTCTCACTGCTCCATATCCCTGAAAACCACTTTAATAATTTAGGACTCCCCGAACAGTTCTTAGCTGAATTGGAGATTCCAGACCTATCCCGGATTTTACTAGATATTTTCAGAATTAATGATTCCTGGGACTGCTATAGCAGTTGCATGGGCTAACTTTAAAGCCTATCTCAGATGGCATTTTATTAAGAAAGCTGCCCTAATGAGAATTGTATGCTGACCTTAGGAAACTCAAACTGACGAATAAACGAGACCCAACTGATGCAATAGCAAAAAAGATTCAGAGATCAGAGATGAAATTCTGAGGAGAGAAGTAATGAGAGTTAAAAACATAATTTATGCTTACCTGATAAATGTATTTCTCTTGTGGTGTATCCAGTCCACGGATCATCCATTACTTGTGGGATATTCTCCTTCCCAACAGGAAGTTGTAAGAGGATCACCCACAGAAGAGCTGTCTATATAGCTCCTCCCTCAACTGCCACATCCAGTCATTCGACCGAAGACAAGCAAGAGAAAGGAGAAACCATAGGGTGCAGTGGTGACTGTAGTTTAAAGTTAAAAAATACCTGCCTTAAAATGACAGGGCGGGCCGTGGACTGGATACACCACAAGAGAAATAAATTTATCAGGTAAGCATAAATTATGTTTTCTCTTGTAAGGTGTATCCAGTCCACGGATCATCCATTACTTGTGGGATACCAATACCAAAGCTAAAGTACACGGATGAAGGGAGGGACAAGGCAGGTACCACTGCCTGTAAAACCTTTCTCCCAAAAATAGCCTCAGAAGAAGCAAAAGTATCAAATTTATAGAATTTTGAAAAGGTATGAAGTGAAGACCAAGTCGCCGCCTTGCAAATCTGTTCAACAGAAGCCTCATTTTTAAAGGCCCATGAGGAAGCCACAGCTCTAGTAGAATGAGCAGTAATCCTTTCAGGAGGCTGCTGGCCAGCAGTCTCATAAGCTAAGCGTATTATACTCCTTAGCCAAAAAGAAAGAGAAGTTGCCGAAGCCTTTTGACCTCTCCTCTGTCCAGAGTAGACAACAAACAAAGCAGATGTTTGACGAAAATCTTTAGTAGCTTGTAAATAATACTTTAAAGAACGAACAACGTCAAGATTGTGTAATAGACATTCCTTCTTTGAAGAAGGATTAGGACACAATGACGGAACAACAATCTCCTGATTGATATTCTTATTAGATACCACCTTAGGTAAAAACCCAGGTTTGGTACGCAAAACTACCTTATCTGCATGGAAGATCAGATAAGGGGAATCACATTGTAAGGCAGATAACTCCGAAACTCTACGAGCCGAGGAAATAGCTACCAAAAATAGAACTTTCCAAGATAAAAGTTTGATATCTATGGAATGAAGAGGTTCAAACGGAACCCCTTGAAGAACTTTAGGAACCAAATTTAAACTCCATGGCGGAGCAACAGGTTTAAACACAGGCTTGATTCTAACTAAAGCCTGACAAAATGCCTGAACGTCTGGAACATCCGCCAGACGCTTGTGCAAAAGAATAGACAGAGCAGAAATCTGTCCCTTTAAGGAACTAGCTGACAATCCTTTCTCCAAACCTGGAGAAAAGATAATATCCTGGGAATCCTGACTCTACTCCATGAGTAACCCTTGGATTCACACCAATAAAGATATGTACATAATATCTTATGATAGATTTTCCTGATGACAGGCTTTCGTGCCTGAATTAAGGTATCAATGACTGACTCGGAGAAGCCACGCTTTGATAAAATCAAGCGTTCAATCTCCAGGCAGTCAGTCTCAGAGAAATTAGATTTGGATGGTTGAAAGGGCCCTGAAGTAGAAGGTCCTGTCTCAGCGGCAGAATCCATGGTGGAAAGGATGACATGTCCACCAGATCTGCATACCAAGTCCTGCGTGGCCACGCAGGCGCTATCAAGATCACCGATGCTCTCTGCTGCTTGATTTTGGCAATCAGACGAGGGAGCAGAGAAAACGGTGGAAGTTTGGCGTTCTGGCAAGACACCAGGAGATCCAGTTCTGGTTCGCCCTATCGTTGAACCAATTGTGCAAACACCTCCGGATGGAGTTCCCACTCCCCCGGATGAAAAGTCTGTCGACTTAGAAAATCCGCCTCCCAGTTCTCTACACCTGGGATATGGATAGCTGATAGGTGGCAAGAGTGAATCTCTGCCCAACGAATTATCGTTGAAACTTCCAACATCGCTAGGGAACTCCTTGTTCCCCCTTGATGGTTGATGTAAGCCACAGTCGTGATGTTGTCCGACTGAAATCTGATAAACCTCATTGTCGCTAGCTGAGGCCAAGCTTGAAGAGCATTGAATATCGCTCTTAGTTCCAGAATGTTTATTGGGAGGAGGGTCTCCTCCTGAGTCCACGATCCCTGAGCCTTCAGGGAGTTCCAGACTGCCCCCCAGCCTAGAAGGCTGGCATCTGTCGTTACAATTGTCCAATCTGGCCTGCGAAAGGTCATACCTTTGGACAGATGGACCCGAGATAGCCACCAGAGAAGAGAATCCCTGGACTCTTGATCCAGATTTAGTAGAGGGGACAAATCTGTGTAATCCCCATTCCACTGACTGAGCATGCATAGTAGCAGCGGTCTGAGATGTAGGCGTGCAAACGGCACTATGTCCATTGCCGCTACCATTAAACCGATTACTTCCATACACTGAGCCACCGAAGGGCGAGAAGTGGAATAAAGAACACAGCAGGAATTTAGAAGTTTTGATAACCTGGACTCTGTCAGGTAAATCCTCATTTCTACAGAATCTATTAGAGTTCCCAGAAAGGAGACTCTTGTGAGAGGGGATAGAGAACTCTTTTTTTCGTTCACCTTCCACCCATGCGACCTCAGAAATGCCAGAACTATGTCCGTATGAGACTTGGCAATTTGGAAATTTGACGCCTGTATCAGAATGTCGTCTAAATAAGGGGCCACTGCTATGCCCCGCGGTCTTAGGACCGCCAGAAGTGACCCCAGAACCTTCATAAAGATTCTTGGGGCTGTAGCTAACCCAAAGGGAAGAGCTACAAACTGGTAATGCCTGTTCAGGAAGGCAAACCTGAGAAACCGATGATGATCTTTGTGTATTGGAATGTGAAGATAAGCATCCTTTAAATCCACTGTAGTCATGTATTGACCCTCCTGGATCATAGGTAGGATGGTACGAATAGTCTCCATCTTGAATGATGGGACTCTGAGGAGTTTGTTTAAGATCTTGAGATCTAAAATTGGTCTGAATGTTCCCTCTTCTTTGGGAACCACAAACAGATTTGAGTAAAATCCCTGTCCCTGTTCCTCCTCTGGAACTGGATGGATCACTCCCATAACTAGGAGGTCTTGAACACAGTGTAAGAATGCCACTCTCTTTATCTGGTTTGCAGATAATTGTGAAAGGTGAAATCTCCCTTTTGGAGGAGAAGCTCTGAAGTCCAGAAGATATCCCTGGGATACAATTTCCAACGCCCAGGGATCCTGGACATCTCTTGCCCAAGCCTGGGCGAAGAGCGAAAGTCTGCCCCCTACTAGATCCGTTACCGGATAGGGGGCCGATCCTTCATGCTGTCTTAGAGGCAGCAGCAGGTTTTTTGGCCTGCTTACCTTTGTTCCAGGTCTGGTTAGGTCTCCAGACCGACTTGGACTGGGCAAAAGTTCCCTCTTGTTTTGCATTAGAGGAAGTTGATGCCGCACTCGCCTTGAAGTTCCGAAAGGCGCGAAAATTAGTCTGTTTGGCCCTTGCTTTGGACATATCCTGAGGAAGGGCATGACCTTTTCCTCCAGTGATATCAGAAATGATCTCCTTCAAACCAGGCCCGAATAGGGTTTGCCCCTTGAAGGGAATGTTAAGCAGCTTAGACTTTGAAGTAACATCAGCTGACCACGATTTAAGCCATAGCGCCCTGCGCGCCTGAATAGCAAAACCAGAATTCTTAGCCGTTAGTTTAGTCAAATGAACAATGGCATCAGAAACAAAAGAATTGGCTAGCTTAAGTGCTCTAAGCTTGTCAAGTATGTCATCCAATGGAGTTTCTACCTGTAAAGCCTCTTCCAGAGACTCAAACCAGAAAGCCGCAGCAGCAGTGACTGGGGCAATGCATGCAAGGGGCTGTAGAATAAAACCTTGTTGAATAAACATTTTCTTAAGGTAACCGTCTAATTTTTTATCCATTGGATCTGAGAAAGCACAACTGTCCTCGACAGGGATAGTAGTACGCTTAGCTAGGGTAGAAACTGCTCCCTCCACCTTAGGGACTGTCTGCCATAAGTCCTGTGTGGCGGCATCTATCGGAAACATTTTCTTAAAAATAGGAGGGGGAGAAAATGGCACACCTGGTCTATCCCATTCCTTAGTAATAATTTCTGTAAACCTTTTAGGTATTGGAAAAACATCAGTGCACACCGGCACTGCATAGTATTTATCCAATCTACACAATTTCTCTGGCACTGCAATTGTATCACAGTCATTCAGAGCAGCTAAAACCTCCCTGAGCAATACGCAGAGGTGTTCAAGCTTAAATTTAAATGTTGACATATCAGAATCAGGTTGCATCCTCTTCCCTGAGTCAGAAACATCACCCACAGAAAGAAGCTCTCCTTCCTCAGCTTCTGCATATTGTGAGGGAGTATCAGACATAGCTACTAAAGCGTCAGTATGCTCTGTATTTCTTCTAACTCCAAAGCTGTCTCGCTTTCCTCGTAACCCAGGTAGTCTGGATAATACCGCTGACAGTGTATTATCCATGACTGCCGCCATGTCTTGTAAAGTAAACGCCATGGGCGCACTAGATGTACTTGGCGCCATTTGAGCGTGAGTCCCTTGAGCGGGAGTCAAAGGGTCTGACACGTGGGGCGAGTTAGTCGGCATAACTTCCCCCTCGTCAGATTCTTCTGGTAATAAATTTTTTAAAGACAGAATATGGTCTTTATTACTTAAAGTGAAATCGGTACATTTGGTACACATTCTAAGAGGGGGTTACACCATGGCTTCTAAACATAATGAACAAGGAGTTTCCTCTATGTCAGACATGTTTAAACAGACTAGCAATGAGACCAGCAAGCTTGGAAAACACTTTAAATCAAGTTAACAAGCATAAAATAAAAACGGTACTGTGCCTTTAAGAAAAATAAAAAAGGTCAGAATTTGAAAAAAAGCAGTAAATCAAACGAAATTTTTACAGTGTGTATAATAAGCTAACAGAGCATTGCACCCACTTGCAAATGGATGATTAACCCCTTAGTTCAAAAAACGGATAAAAAAAACGATAGACGTTTTTTAACAGTCACAACAAACTGCCACAGCTTTGCTGTGGCCCTACCTTCCCAAACAAACGACTTTGGAAAGCCTAAGAGCCCTTTAGAGAGGTCCTATAGCATTCAGGGGACTCCTGGAGGAAGCTGGATGTCTCAGTCTGTAAAAGTTACTGCGCAATTAAGCGCTAAATTAGGCCCCTCCCACTCATGTCTAAACAGTGGAAAGCCTAAGGAAACTGTTTCTAGGCAAATTTAAGCCAGCCATGTGGAAAAAAACTAGGCCCCAATAAAGTTTTATCACCAAAGCATATATAAAAACGTTTAAACACTTCCAGCAAACGTTTTATATGACAGGAATTGTAAATTTATAAGAGTATTACCTCTGAAGTAAGCATGATACCAGTCGCTATTAAATCACTGTAATCAGGCTTACCTTACATAAATCTGGTATCAGCAGCATTTTCTAGCATTCACATCTCTAGAAAAATGTTTTAACTGCACATACCTCAATAGCAGGATAACCTGCACGCCATTCCCCAGCTGAAGTTACCTCTCTCTTCAGCTATGTGTGAGAACAGCAATGGATCTTAGTTACAACCTGCTAAGATCATTAGAGAACACAGGCAGATTCTTCTTCTATTTTCTGCCTGGGACAAAAATAGTACAACTCCGGTACCATTTAAAAATAACAAACTTTTGATTGAAGAAAAGAACAACTACGTTTCACCACTTCTCTCTCACTACTTCCATGCTTGTCGAGAGTTGCAAGAGAATGACTGGATATGGCAGTTGAGGGAGGAGCTTTATAGACAGCTCTGCTATTGGTGATCCTCTTGCAACTTCCTGTTGGGAAGGAGAATATCCCACAAGTAATGGATGATCCGTGGACTGGATACACCTTACAAGAGAAAAGAACATCAATAAGCTTAAGTAACTATTCTATAATAATTGTAATAAAGCAGATTGCCTCTTCGCTTCTAAATTGAGATTGAAAATCCAGCAAAGACGAATATCAGTTATTCAGTCTGTGTCAGGCAAAGCTTATTCCCGAAGACTGCTATACCAGCTGCATGGGCTGCCTTTAAAGCCTATCTCAGAGGGCACTTTATAAAGAAAGCTGCCCTAATGAGAAGGGACTGTAGAGTTTCCCTAGCCAAACTGTATGCTGACCTTAGAAAACTTGAACTGGCGAATAAATGAAAGCTATTTGTTAAGTTGTTCACAAAAACATAAATTATGCTTACCTGATAATTTCCTTTTCTTCTGTGGGAAAGAGTCCACAACCGCATTCATTACTTATGGGAAAATAAGAAGCTGGCCACCAGGAGGAGGCAAAGACCCACCAGCCAAAAGGCATAAATACTCCTCCCACTTCCCCTATCCCCCAGTCATTCAGCCGAGGAACAAGGAACAGTGGAAGAAGCATCAAGGTGAAAGGGTGCCAGAAGATAACAACAAGAACAATGCCTCAAAAAAACGGACGGGGGGCAGTGGACTCTCCCACGGAAGAAAAGGAAATTATCAGGTAAGCATAATTTATGTTTTTCTTCCTAATGGAAGAGAGTCCACAGCCGCATTCATTACTTATGGGAAATTTATACCCAAGCCAAAGAGGACACAGAATGCCAAAACGAGAGGGTAAGAGGCGGTCCAATAAAGGCACCGACCTAAAAACAGACAGAAAAAAGGATAAAAACCAGTGGCGCAAAAATAAGCAGAGCTCCCATCCGAAAACGGATACGAAACATCCCGCTCCTGCGCAACTGAAACAGCGCAGACCAACACTACGCCACTATAGACCGCAGAACAGCGGAACATCCTTCCTGAATCAACTTCCTGAGCAAGGAGATCCCAAGGATCCAACTGCCCCTGAGGGTTCCGAAAAAACACCTCACAAGGAACCTCAAAGTGCATGCTAACGTTCAAGGAACAACAGTTGCCCTGTAGACAACAGCAACCCTCCACAAGCTGGGTAGTAAAACTAACCGTAGGTCAAATAAGTTGACCAATAGAAACCATACCTTACACAAAAGTAATGGAAGAACCACCAGGCATGCTTGAGAAAAGCGACCAGATCCAGTGGAAAAAAAAACCTGAAACCTGAGAACCCAACCCCTAAGGGCAAGCCCGCAGGAAACAGATAGAAAATAGCAAATAATCGCAGCTGAGTACAAACTCAGGGACTGCAACCTGCTAGACAGACAAGCTAACCATCACGCCACCTGGGCTCAATAGCTTACCAGCAGACAAAGAAAAATGACTGCAGGACAGGGAGCACGTGTCCCCAGGACACCCAACCAATCAACAAATGGTTGCACAGGCACAGAACGCCCAAAGTGTTGAGCGACCAGTGCAAATCCTAGGAAAGAAAAGAAAGCAGGCATCTCAGAACCCAACAAAAGGGCCAAGACTGAGAGCAACCGCTCAAGCCCCCTTAACACAAGCAACAAGGTGACCAACAACTCCAACCTATGCGCCGTGAACAAGTCTGCAGAAGGCAGAGACAATGGGGACAGATGACAAACCGAGCTAGAACTAGACGCAAAAGAGGAATGGTAAAAGGAACCCCTTACAAGGAAGCACAGAGCCCATACTCCGCCAAGGTATCAAACCGAAATTACACTAGACTCCCTAAAAGGGAGACAATAGGACCCGTCCTGACCCAATCCCAATCCTAGGGGCATAACAGGAAAATACAGATAGGACAAAGAGCTAGACTACTCCAACCCTAGACACTCCCCTGAGATCCACAATGGAATCATAAAGGAAACCAGACTTCCATAAGTCAACATGCTCAAAGCCGAACAGCGGTAGACCATCTCAATGAGGAAAAGGAACCTCAAAGCAAATCCAAGATAACACAATAGATACTGCGAACGACACCCGCAGCACGAGTCCATTAGGGAAAAACCCTTAACCAGTAGCCCGACCGAGCCCATCTCAGGCCCAAGCCCCTAAGGGGCGATAAAGACGACCAGGACACCATCAATCCCATCAGAGCCTAAAAGCTCCCAGGAGCGGAGGTAAATGACATTAGCCCGCCGCTCCACACAATAGCCTAAACTACACAATGGCAAAGACTCAAAGAGAACCATCAACAGTAACTTAAAAGGGCATAACCGCTCCACACGGTAAGGACCACACCCATCAGATCATGGACACAAAGGGACACGGTGGGACACCACCGGTCCCGATGTCAGGTGCGGACTGACACGGACCAGTCCAAGCGCTTTTCCGACATCCAGACCCAAAGGTCCAGAAGAAGTGTTTTTAAAAAAAAACAAAAAAACAACAAATAGCTGAACAAGCAGTAGGTACCGCCGTACCAGCCATGCTCAACATGCGTCACTCACAACTAACAAGTCACACTCAAAACTCCGGAAAAAATCTGGGAACAACTTCCGTAGAAGAACCAGAATCAAGCAATCCCAGAATCCCTATAGGGAAAAAGAAAGAAAAGTAATCCGAACTGGATAAAGAAAAAAACAAAAGGCCCCCACAGGCATCCGCCCAGAAGGAACTATGTTTCCGCAGGACCTGCCAAACAGAAACAGTAACCTCCAGAAAAAAAGACTGGAAAAAGTTCACAGTAGACCAACCGGGGAAAGACACATCCCACTAGCTTCTCTCGAAGAGCCTTGTGAGAACCAAGACGGATCATAAAGGGAATGATCCCCCAATAAAAAGTTTGTCTTAATAGGACATGCAGCCGCACAACCCTATAATGAAATGAACAGCAAGGGGGAACAAATACCCCCGGGGGGAATATTATAGTGCCATTGACGGTCTAAACGCCCGGAATAGGCAGACAGGCACATAAATGCAAGGAAACCTCAGGGTCCTGCAATCAAACGAGCGCCATTAAGATATTAAAACGCAAATGCCCCGCCAACTCCAGGGGAAACAATCCACCCTGTGTGGAGGGATCAGTAACATCAGGGACCTCAAAAGTAAAAGGAGTATGCGAGTGGGAAGGCGCCTCCTGAGGAGCAGAGTCCCCAGAGGCCGATGGCTCGGAAGGCCCAGGGTCCCCCGAGCCAGAGGGTCCCGGTAAACTATCCAGGCACGAGACACAAGATTGGCAGACTTGCGATAACAGGGCCAAATTACGGTACTTATCCGAGGGCCTCTCAGAATTACAATCCTCATCCGAGGACGATTTGGAATCGGATATAAAAATAGTCCCGGCATTGGAATCCTCCATGGCTTAAGACTGTACAAAATAAACAAAAATTGAAAAAAAGCTACTGGCACCCAGCACCAATGGCTGGGAGCACTCACCACCTCCTATGACCAGACCTCAGCGGAGCAGACTCTTTCCACCGTCGCCACACAGTCAGGAATGCGGAAGGGGAAGAAGCCCAACCCAAGCGTAGAAACGCGCCCGGCCACCAGATGCCCATCGAAATTCCAAAAAGCGCGCCCCTAAAGGGCAGCAAAACCCAGGCGCACAGAAAAAGTTAAACAAGTCTGAATAAAATAGGCATAACCTGAAGGTATAGTTCCAGGCCATGTAAACCACAACCGAAAGAACAAGCCAATATGTGCCACATAGGCATGTGTCTCGGCCACAGGGCCCCTATGCACATACACAAGCAGGTTGAATCACATAAGAAACATGGTAAAAAATAAACCCTTACCCGTTCACTATCCACCATAAGGAGGAATTATCCCGTGATTCCCAGATCGGAGAAAAAGGTGCCTCAGCGAGGCCCGTACTTGACTGTCATAATAAACACATTACAGAAAACGGAATAAAATGAAACGATCTTACCGGAATCTACGCCGTGGAACAGGAACACGGCCCTTCAAGTGTGACGTATAGTAGCATCATCTCCGTCATGGACTTGAGAGAAGACAGCATGTAGCGAAGCAAAGTTTGGCAACGCCAAGTGCTGAAAACGGAGTTGTGAATAAGAGTCGGGATGGTGTCGCAGGGGAAGCTCCCACTGCATCTCCGTACTCTCACATTCGCCCAGGCCCTCCACAAGAGACTGACAGGACTACTTAAAACTCCTGTCCCATGTCAAAGGGTAGCACCCTCCATAAGAGACATATGAAAATAAAATAAAAGTAAAATAATTATAAAGAAAACTTCTGACACATCTCTGCCAACCTCCTGGGACGAAAGGCAAAGAATGACTGGGGGATAGGGGAAGTGGGAGGAGTATTTATGCCTTTGGCTGGTGGGTCTTTGCCTCCTCCTGGTGGCCAGGATCTTATTTTCCCATAAGTAATGAATGCGGCTGTGGACTCTTTCCTATTAGGAAGAAAATAACCTTTTCTACCTATTATACCTCCCTTTATAACTTAAAAGACAATTTAAAACTGAGTCCTAGCAGATAGGGGGACTATCCAACACTTCCTTGAGACTTTACACCTTCCGATACTCTCTGCAGATTCTTTCTCAGACTTCACTTTTCCTTTCATGATTGAGATCAAACAAACTATTGAGCCTTTGCACCCTCACAAGTCATGTGGTCCAGATGGATATACTGTCACATTCTATAAAATCGTTTCTTCTCTACTATCCCCCATCTTACCAAAATTTTACAACGAGGCTGCTAAAACTGGCTATTATGCACATGAGTTTTTAGAGTCTAATATCATGACTATTCCCAAAGAGGGGAATGATTCCTCTCTCTCTGTGAAAACTACAGGCCTATCTTCCTCATCAATGTTGACGTTAAAATGTATGTCAAATTGTTGGCGAACAGACTGGGGAAACACCTGCCATCCATTATTCACTTAGACCAAGTGGGATTTATTCAGAGAAGACTAGGTACAGACAACACTTGCAGACTATTAAACAGCTTAGAGTCAGCAGATATGGACCTTTCTTTTCTGATTTTGCTCACCTAGAGTCCCTATTACGAATGGAACGTGACAGGGCTGCCCCCTTTCCCCCCTTCTGTTCACCATGACCATCAAATATTTGAATAGAGATTCAAGGCCTTCTTCATGATACAGACCAGAAACTAGCTGTATTCGCAGGGGATCTCACTGTCTTTATTACCGACTCAGTTTCCACATTACCTTCTTTAATGTCTCTCTTTGGGGGGGTTTTGGGAGCCTTTCACACTATAAGATGAACATCAGTAAAACAGAAGTATATTCCCTGGGTGTTCATCCCAGTTAAATACATCTCCTACAAAAAAATATAAGCTCAAAAAGTCAGATGTGGGCATCAAACATATAGGAGTTTTCCTCTCCCATGACAAAGATGTTATAATTAATAGAAATTATAATGCACTGTTCACGGATATTCAAACTTCAGTCAAATGCAAATTTTTTGGTTAGGTAGAGTGTGCCCTATTAAAATGATGCTTTTGCTGAAACACACATATTTATTCAGATGTCTCAAGGTCCCTAAAAATCTATTAAAAAAAATTCAAGCTACTTTTAATGCGTATGTGTGGAATCATAAGCGGCCTAGGGCAGTGGCGGAAATTCTCCATAGACCGACAAAGAGGTGGCATTTGTCTCCCCAATATTATGATGCTGCTATGATCTCTCATATTTCTGCTTGGGGCCTAAGTCTACCTCCAACCCGCTGGAGGGAGTTGGAACAAGCATCACTTCCTGCATATGTAGCTCTGGAGGATTTCTTGTGGACCCCTCCTCACTTGACTGACCCTCCTGCAGTATCAAAATCCTGATAAAGGGCTGCCAACAGATTTGATTTCAATTAAGACATAACCATATGATAGCCCCCATCAGATTAGTGGGCTGCTTTTTTGGCCTCATGTTCACAATGCAGGACCAAACTGAGATTGTTACCCATTAAAGATGTTGACAGGATTAATAAGCTACAGTCTCACAATGACTTAAGTCTTGACAAACATCTCCCTTTCCGACGACTGACTTCTTACATCTTAGATCCCACATGTTTTCTTGGGGGTTCCTTAAGGATGAGTTATGTAACCCGACTGTCTGTGAGAATAGATGGCCAGCCATATATCCACCATATAAACCATAATCGAACCATTATTTCTGTATACTGGGAGATTTGTAGGACATTACAACTAAGCACACTGAGGCATGGGAGAGGGACCTGGGATAAGAGTATACATACACTAACTGGGTAAAAGCCATTAAACTCACTAAAACTACTCTACATTGTGTTACTATGTACAAACTTTACTACAAATTGCTTACTAGATGGCACCTAGTACCAGTCAAGTTACATATAACTCTATCCCTCGAGTTCCCCAGAGTGTTGGAGAAATTGTGAAGAGAAGGGTTCTCCCCTCCACATATGGTGGTCCTGTCCCATTCTACAACCATACTGGGCAAAGACTAAACACTTATGTGCCCAGTTGGGACTTCCGAACATCCCTGATCTGGATATAGGACTAGATAAATTAACTAAACATTTCCAGCGTCCCTTAATTTACATTTTAACCAAACTACTAATAAACTCTTAAATCGTGTTTAGAAATATGGAATGGATTTCTTTGATTTGTGAGCTGCTGTAGAACGGCACCAATAAAATTTATGGAAAATGTATTCTACTTACTAAAGTGTTATGTAGTGCAAACTGCAAAGTTTATTTCTGATGACAGAAGAATAGAAAACAATTGTCAGATGACTGTGTGCAAAGCTACTCAGACAGACACAGACAGACACAACAGGCCTCTTGCTTTGTTTTCTGCTACTACACAGTAATTCTGAACTGTGCAGTTAATGTTAATAAAACATGTAAATGTACAGCATTGGTAAAACAAAGAATGCAAGCCATCCATAAAAGTGGATCCAATCTATGGCAGTCTGAAAGATTAATTTGAGGATAAACCTAAATCATAGCAAAAGAAAAAGTCTTAAAATGTCAAATACAAAGCAAAGAAGTTGTTTCGCTTTAAACATCTAGGCTAAAGCACAAGAAATTATGATCAATAAGCTTGAGGGGACCCACTACTACCATCTTCCAGACTTTACCTACTTGTGCCCCCTATAGTAATCCCAGTGCCCTCTTTAATCTCTCATGCCTATCAGTGCCCCCCCCCAAACAGTAATCCCACCGCCCCTAGGGGGCAGTACCATTCACCTTGGTAATCACTGATCTAACGCTTTGTCTGCAAAAAAAAGGCCTATCATTAAATTAAGTCATTTTATTTTAGCATCATATATTAAAAGCAGTTTCTTTTTTTAAAGCATTTTCCAAAATATTTATTTTGAAAACAAAATTTACAATCATTTTTTAAGAATGATATCTGCTAATACTGTATATTCATAAAAACGGCGGTTTGCAAAGAATGTCCCAAAAAAAAAAAAAAAAAAGCTAGGTCATTTTTTAAAAATTACAAAATGTCACTGAATTTGTTCATCAAAGTTTTTTAACTCATACAAAAAATGTTTGAATATTTACAGCTTATTGGTTCTTTGCCATATACTGTGGTTTCAGAATGAACATACATTCAACATACGAAACACTCTTCAATTTCATAAGGAAGACAATTGTAAACTAATATCTTATGTAACAGAATATCTACACAGTAATCGTTATTTTGTACAGTCTGATCTCTCTTAAAAGATATACATTAAAGAAAAAAAAAAGGAAATCCAGTTTTTCACAGCAATTAACAGTCCATTCTGATATCAGAAAGTATTATGAGTCACATGGTCTAAAAGGAAAAAAGGAAACAGATAAATAATAGTTAAAAAAATAATAATAATAAAAAATGTAACTTCTGCGTAAGATTTTCCAATTTAGATAAATCTAGGACACAACAGCAATAGGAAAAATCATTATGTCGGCACAGCATCCCTTTGGTGTCTTTCTTTCGTTACATTCTTTATATTAAACACTTTGAAATGAAATGTGTTTCAGCATGAGAAAAATCAATATTTTCTTTCTTCCTTTTTTTTTTGTAAAAAAATATACCACTTAATGACATCGATGGAAAGAAAAAAAGTTTTGTAAACATGAATAGCTTTTTTTTTCTTCTTTCTTTTAGAGTTGCACGGTTCAGCTTTAAATGCCCATCACACTGGGAAATCTTCCTATTAAAAAGGACAAATAGTCTAAAGGCTCAGCTGTTATCCTCCTATATGCAGCTCATCTTAATGGCAAAAGGCAAAATCCAAATGCAGAAGATGATAGGTGGATCTAAGCTGATGGCACTTTCTGGGCAACAGTAAGAGGAGTCGCTACACTTATTCCAGTATTGATATCATAACATTATTCATGACATGGTTAACTCCTCCTCTGCCAGAAGAATATGCACTGAAATTGTAGTAAAAGTTATTAAATAATTTAAGGCCTCTTATAACCAGGGATGCCATGCTGGGTCCATGCGGCACAAGTTGTCCAAGCTGTTTGCTGCAGCCACAAGAGTGTTGACTTTGCTCTCCCCACCATCAAACTGAGCTAGATTGTGCAATCGTGTTACTATGGCAGTAACTGCTTTTTGAACTAGAGAAACCAGCTGTTGACTATCCATATTTTCAGGCTGCCCAGCAGGCGAGAGTGGAGAAGAGGTATCCTCCTGAGTCTTCTTGTGCCAGGCTATAATTTCATCCCGCAACACTGTTTTCAGAATTCCATCCACCTGCATGAAGATGATTTGGAGAATTAATATTTGTGAAAAAAATTACAAAGGGAGGAGAGGTTACAGAAAGGAGTTCTTTCCATCCACTAGCTAGGACAATATTATTTATTGAACTAGCAGACCCATAAGGAAGTGAAACTTTTAAATGAATAAGGTGTACAAGTTGTTTTTTTTTTTTGTCCCAAGACTATAAAATAGTGCAGTACGACTATAATTAAATTCTAGTTTTTAGCTGTAAAATGAAAACGAACTAACTGCAAGTCTACAAAGCTAAAGAGATCCCAACTCTTCCGCTGCCAGATAAGGTTGCATTTAAACAGCACTGTGGCAGCCAAGGGTTTATAGCAGACATGGCACAGACTTCTGTTACTTCTTTACGCTAATAAGCCGTATGGCCTGATTCCTTCCCAATTGCTTTGTCTACTGTTTTTGCTAAGAGGTGGTGATGAGGTTGGCAGACTGCGCTGGCATCTGGCAGCCTTGGGTCTCTCTACTAATCTGTCCAAAACTGCTCTTCATGTACCTCATCATATTCAGTTACAAGAGGAAGCCAGAATTCAAAAGGCAGCATTTGAAAATCAGCAAAGTAGTAGTGTGGGAAGGAGATTTGCGATCAAGTTAAAAACCAGCCGTCCCCGTCCTGATGTTGTACAAACCTTAAGCATATCTCATGCAAAGGTAAATGAGGATAAGAAGAACTTGATCACTGTATAAAGTACAGGGGCTTATTTAGATTTTATGCTGCTCCTGGCTTCTTTGTTATCGGTTGCTAACTTTATTTAGTTCCCTTAATTCACTATCTGACTTGCTTAACCCATTTGCACATCCAAATCTGAGGTAGCCACTATAATGGCCAAACAATCAGTTTTTAAAAAAGATCTTTTAATTCAAATTGCCTTCTTAGTTCTGGGACAATTTATCTTGTGCATAAGCTATTTGAATAGCCCCCCCCCCCAAAAAAAAATGTAAACAGAAAATATTCATGTGGCAGATGCACAAGATAAAACAATATTACAAATTAGATTATTGTAAAGAAATGGGGACAATACAGTTCATTATCAATCAGTCATGTTTTCACTGTAATTACACCGTCCCTTTTACTTTTGTTTGATGTTTTACCTTGAAGTTTGGTTGTGCAAAGCAACGAGCAACAGCGATCATGGAAGCGGTTAGAGGACCAGACACACCGATTGTGGTGAGGAACTCTGAAATGTTTGGAGTGAGTCGAAATGGAACAGGACGATTTGCGTCGAGATCTCCCGTAGCATCATTGATATCAAATCGGAAATAGGCAACATTGAGTTTGCCGGTGTCCTACAAAATAATGAACAGTGAATATATTTCATTCATCATTAGGATATACTAAACATCTGTGGTTTTAGGGATTTGGAAACTGAAAACTGTTACCTACAGAAATTACAAATCAATAGGAACGCAAGCAGATTTAGGACCCCAACAATAAATCTAAAATATTTAGACAATTTACATTATCTGCACTACACTCAAGGTTTGTTCACTATGTCTGTAAATTATTTAAAGTTAAAAATTAGCTTCTAGATTTCTGGTGCACTGTGGGTTGACTATTAAAGGGATACTAAACTCATTTTTTTTTCTTTCATGATTTAGATAGAGCATGCCATTTTAAGCAACTTTCTAATTTACACAAAGTATCAAATTTTCTTTGTTCTCTTAGTATCTTTATTTTAAAAGCAGGGACGTAAAGATTACAAGCCGGCTTACATTTCAGCTTTTTCAAATAAAGATAGCAAGAGAACGAAGCAAATGTGATAATAGGAGTAAATTAGGAAGTTGCTTAAAATTGCACGCTCTATCTGAATCATGAAAGAAAACATTTGGGTTTAGTGTCCCTTTAATGCACATGCTCTGGTCACATGACTGCAGTAAAGTATAACAAAAACAAACGTCTAATAATAATGTAATGAAACAGATTGCAAGATGATTTATTCTGTATTGAAACAATGTAAACTATTCAGATTTACAGATATCTTTTTTTTTAGAATGTCAAAACTTTTTCTACAATATTTCCTAACTTAAACTTTAGTTACTAATAGATGTGTGTCTAAGTAGTGTGAGATCCCTGGTCATAGATGGTGCTAGCAATTTTCCAAAAAAAGATAAAACATTAGGAAGCTTCACAATTTCCTAAAATGTAGGTTCACGTAAGCTTCAAGCTATTAATAGTTATTATTTTAAAGCAATGTGCTTTTGTTTTCTACTTTTATGTATATTCTATGTATTTTATACTGGTCAAGATTACATAAATAAAGTATGCTATAAAAATAGTTTTTGTGTGAATTATAATAAAAACTATTTCTTAAATAAAGAACAATAACAGAGTAAAAAATATTGGCTAATTTATTAACATTTACTAGACATCTTCTATTGGGGTGCCAGCATTAAACATATTGGACAGTGGCCATAAGATATTTTTCATAAACGGCAAAGAACAATCAACAAACTAAGTCTAAAGAACAAACAATTTCAGCTAGAGTTTGGTTGCACCCTCCACAGGCATCAAAAGTGTCAAAACGGGGATGCAATTAAAGGAGGATTTGTACAGTTATGTTCGGCTAGACTGGCGTGATCAACAGCAGAAGCTTTTCTGCTTCTTCAAATACTAAACACACCTCTGCAATCTGAAGCATCTCTGGATTCAGTCTGTTCAAATGAAAGACAAATTCTGCAAAGCCGATCAAAGCCAACTGGATGGTAAACATTTTCCGAAATGTCCAATAGTCTGTGGCATTAGGGAAGGTGTGTAAAGCCCATTCTTTCAGCATACTCCGGGGGACCATATTGCTTTGTACTTCCTTCAGTATGTCACGGAGCACCTAGAACAGACAATATCTTTTAAAGGGACATGAAACCCAAAAATGTTCTTTCTTGATTTAGGTAGAACATAGAATTGAACTGGAAAATTGTTTAAAATTGTATTATCAAATTTGTTTCCTTCTCTCTGTATCATTTGTTGAAGGAGAAGCCATGCACTACTGGTTTCTAACTGAACACATGGGTGATAAAATGACAATCGGTATATATATATATATATATATGCAGCCACCAATCAGCAGCTAGAGCCTAGGTTCTTTACGGCTCCTGAGCTTGACTAGATAAACCTTTCAGCAAAGGATAACAAGAGAAGTAAGCAAATTAAATAATAAAAGCAAATTTGGAAGTTGTTTAAAATTGTATGTTCTGTCTAAATCACAAATGTCTAATTATGACTTTACTGTCCCTTTAAGAAAACAGATGTGGGCTAAGATGCATCTTTATAGAAAAGGTAGTTGGTATGAGAAAAAAGTACCAGCAGAAGAGTAAATTATAAGGCAGTGCGCTTTTGTACACATAATTTGGGGGAGCTCTAGTACACGAAGTGACACCCTATAAGCTGCTGCATTTTAACATGTTGAAAAAAAACAGAATTTATGTTTACCTGATAAATTACTTTCTCCAACGGTGTGTCCGGTCCACGGCGTCATCCTTACTTGTGGGATATTCTCTTCCCCAACAGGAAATGGCAAAGAGCCCAGCAAAGCTGGTCACATGATCCCTCCTAGGCTCCGCCTTCCCCAGTCATTCGACCGACGTAAAGGAGGAATATTTGCATAGGAGAAATCATATGATACCGTGGTGACTGTAGTTAAAGAAAATAAATTATCAGACCTGATTAAAAAACCAGGGCGGGCCGTGGACCGGACACACCGTTGGAGAAAGTAATTTATCAGGTAAACATAAATTCTGTTTTCTCCAACATAGGTGTGTCCGGTCCACGGCGTCATCCTTACTTGTGGGAACCAATACCAAAGCTTTAGGACACGGATGATGGGAGGGAGCAAATCAGGTCACCTAGATGGAAGGCACCACGGCTTGCAAAACCTTTCTCCCAAAAATAGCCTCAGAAGAAGCAAAAGTATCAAATTTGTAAAATTTAGTAAAAGTGTGCAGTGAAGACCAAGTCGCTGCCTTACATATCTGATCAACAGAAGCCTCGTTCTTGAAGGCCCATGTGGAAGCCACGGCCCTAGTGGAATGAGCTGTGATTCTTTCAGGAGGCTGCCGTCCGGCAGTCTCGTAAGCCAATCTGATGATGCTTTTAAGCCAAAAAGAGAGAGAGGTAGAAGTTGCTTTTTGACCTCTCCTTTTACCAGAATAAACAACAAACAAGGAAGATGTCTGTCTGAAATCCTTTGTAGCATCTAAATAGAATTTTAGAGCACGAACCACATCCAAATTGTGCAACAAACGTTCCTTCTTTGAAACTGGATTCGGACACAAAGAAGGCACGACTATCTCCTGGTTAATGTTTTTGTTAGAAACAACTTTCGGAAGAAAACCAGGTTTAGTACGCAAAACCACCTTATCTGCATGGAACACCAGATAAGGAGGAGAACACTGCAGAGCAGATAACTCTGAAACTATTCTAGCAGAAGAAATTGCAACCAAAAACAAAACTTTCCAAGATAATAACTTAATATCTACGGAATGTAAGGGTTCAAACGGAACCCCCTGAAGAACTGAAAGAACTAAATTGAGACTCCAAGGAGGAGTCAAAGGTTTGTAAACAGGCTTGATTCTAACCAGAGCCTGAACAAAAGCTTGAACATCTGGCACAGCCGCCAGCTTTTTGTGAAGTAAAACAGATAAAGCAGAAATCTGTCCCTTCAAAGAACTTGCAGATAATCCTTTCTCCAAACCTTCTTGAAGAAAGGATAGAATCTTAGGAATTTTTATCTTGTTCCATGGGAATCCTTTAGATTCACACCAACAGATATATTTTTTCCATATTTTATGGTAGATTTTTCTAGTTACAGGCTTTCTGGCCTGAACAAGAGTATCAATGACAGAATCTGAGAACCCTCGCTTTGATAAAATCAAGCGTTCAATCTCCAAGCAGTCAGTTGGAGTGAGGCCAGATTCGGATGTTCGAACGGACCTTGAACAAGAAGGTCCTGTCTCAAAGGTAGCTTCCATGGTGGAGCCGATGACATATTCACCAGGTCTGCATACCAAGTCCTGCGTGGCCACGCAGGAGCTATCAAGATCACCGATGCCCTCTCCTGATTGATCCTGGCTACCAGCCTGGGGATGAGAGGAAACGGTGGGAATACATAAGCTAGGTTGAAGGTCCAAGGTGCTACTAGTGCATCTACTAGAGTCGCCTTGTGATCCCTGGATCTGGACCCGTAGCAAGGAACCTTGAAGTTCTGACGAGAGGCCATCAGATCCATGTCTGGAATGCCCCACAATTGAGTAATTTGGGCAAAGATTTCCGGATGGAGTTCCCACTCCCCCGGATGAAATGTCTGACGACTCAGAAAATCCGCTTCCCAATTTTCCACTCCTGGGATGTGGATTGCAGACAAGTGGCAGGAGTGAGTCTCCGCCCATTGAATGATTTTGGTCACTTCTTCCATCGCCAGGGAACTCCTTGTTCCCCCTTGATGGTTGATATACGCCACAGTCGTCATGTTGTCTGATTGAAACCGTATGAATTTGGCCTTTGCTAGCTGAGGCCAAGCCTTGAGAGCATTGAATATCGCTCTCAGTTCCAGAATATTTATCGGGAGAAGAGATTCTTCCCGACACCAAAGACCCTGAGCTTTCAGGAGTTCCCAGACCGCGCCCCAGCCCACCAGACTGGCGTCGGTCGTGACAATGACCCACTCTGGTCTGCGGAAGCTCATCCCCTGTGACAGGTTGTCCAGGGTCAGCCACCAACGGAGTGAATCTCTGGTCCTCTGATCTACTTGTATCGTCGGAGACAAGTCTGTATAATCCCCATTCCACTGACTGAGCATGCACAGTTGTAAAGGTCTCAGATGAATTCGCGCAAAAGGAACTATGTCCATTGCCGCGACCATCAAACCTATTACTTCCATTCACTGCGCTATGGAAGGAAGAGGAACAGAATGAAGTACTTGACAAGAGCTTAGAAGTTTTGATTTTCTGGCCTCTGTCAGAAAAATCCTCATTTCTAAGGAGTCTATTATTGTTCCCAAGAAGGGAACTCTTGTTGACGGAGATAGAGAACTTTTTTCTACGTTCACTTTCCACCCGTGAGATCTGAGAAAGGCCAGGACAATGTCCGTATGAGCCTTTGCTTGTGGTAGGGACGACGTTTGAATCAGTATGTCGTCCAAGTAAGGTACTACTGCAATGCCCCTTGGTCGTAGCACCGCTAGAAGGGACCCTAGTACCTTTGTGAAAATTCTTGGAGCAGTGGCTAATCCGAATGGAAGTGCCACAAACTGGTAATGCTTGTCCAGAAAGGCGAACCTTAGGAACCGATGATGTTCCTTGTGGATAGGAATATGTAGATACGCATCCTTTAAATCCACCGTGGTCATGAATTGACCTTCCTGGATGGAAGGAAGAATTGTCCGAATGGTTTCCATTTTGAACGATGGAACCTTGAGAAACTTGTTTAGGATCTTGAGATCTAAGATTGGTCTGAATGTTCCCTCTTTTTTGGGAACTATGAACAGATTGGAGTAGAATCCCATCCCTTGTTCTCCTAATGGAACAGGATGAATCACTCCCATTTTTAACAGGTCTTCTACACAATGTAAGAATGCCTGTCTTTTTATGTGGTCTGAAGACAATTGAGACCTGTGGAACCTCCCCCTTGGGGGAAGCCCCTTGAATTCCAGAAGATAACCTTGGGAGACTATTTCTAGCGCCCAAGGATCCAGAACATCTCTTGCCCAAGCCTGAGCGAAGAGAGAAAGTCTGCCCCCCACCAGATCCGGTCCCGGATCGGGGGCCAACATCTCATGCTGTCTTGGTAGCAGTGGCAGGTTTCTTGGCCTGCTTACCTTTGTTCCAGCCTTGCATTGGCCTCCAGGCTGGCTTGGCTTGAGAAGTATTACCCTCTTGCTTAGAGGATGTAGCACTTGGGGCTGGTCCGTTTCTGCGAAAGGGACGAAAATTTGGTTTATTTTTAGCCTTGAAAGACCTATCCTGAGGAAGGGCGTGGCCCTTACCCCCAGTGATATCAGAAATAATCTCTTTCAAGTCAGGGCCAAACAGCGTTTTCCCCTTGAAAGGTATGTTAAGCAATTTGTTCTTGGAAGACGCATCCGCTGACCAAGATTTTAGCCAAAGCGCTCTGCGCGCCACAATAGCAAACCCTGAATTTTTCGCCGCTAATCTAGCCAGTTGCAAAGTGGCGTCTAAAGTAAAAGAGTTAGCCAATTTGAGAGCATGAATTCTGTCCATAATCTCCTCATAAGAAGAATCTTTATTGAGCGACTTTTCTAGTTCATCGAACCAGAAACACGCTGCTGTAGTGACAGGAACTATGCATGAAATTGGTTGTAGAAGGTAACCTTGCTGAACAAACATCTTTTTAAGCAAACCCTCTAATTTTTTATCCATAGGATCTTTGAAAGCACAACTATCTTCTATAGGGATAGTAGTGCGTTTGTTTAGAGTAGAAACCGCCCCCTCGACCTTGGGGACTGTCTGCCATAAGTCCTTTCTGGGGTCGACCATAGGAAACAATTTCTTAAATATAGGGGGAGGGACAAAAGGTATGCCGGGCCTTTCCCATTCTTTGTTTACAATGTCCGCCACCCGCTTGGGTATAGGAAAAGCTTCGGGGGGCCCCGGGACCTCTAGGAACTTGTCCATCTTACATAATTTCTCTGGGATGACCAAATTCTCACAATCATCCAGAGTAGATAACACCTCCTTAAGCAGAGCGCGGAGATGTTCCAATTTAAATTTGAATGTAATCACATCAGGTTCAGCTTGTTGAGAAATTTTCCCTGAATCTGAAATTTCTCCCTCAGACAAAACCTCCCTGGCCCCCTCAGAACCAATATCATCAGCGTCCTCATGCTCTTCAGTATTTTCTAAAACAGAGCAGTCGCGCTTTCGCTGATAAGTGGGCATTTTGGCTAAAATGTTTTTGATAGAATTATCCATTACAGCCGTTAATTGTTGCATAGTAAGGAGTATTGGCGCACTAGATGTACTAGGGGCCTCCTGTGTGGGCAAGACTGGCGTAGACGAAGGAGGGGATGATGCAGTACCATGCTTACTCCCCTCACTTGAGGAATCATCTTGGGCATCATTTTCTCTAAATTTTGTGTCACATAAATCACATCTATTTAAATGAGAAGGAACCTTGGCTTCCCCACATACAGAACATAGTCTATCTGATAGTTCAGACATGTTAAACAGGCATAAACTTGATAACAAAGTACAAAAAACGTTTTAAAATAAAACCGTTACTGTCACTTTAAATTTTAAACTGAACACACTTTATTACTGAAAATGTGAAAAAGTATGAAGGAATTGTTCAAAATTCACCAAAATTTCACCACAGTGTCTTAAAGCCTTAAAAGTATTGCACACCAAATTTGAAAGCTTTAACTCTTAAAATAACGGAACCGGAGCCGTTTTTATATTTAACCCCTATACAGTCCCTGGTATCTGCTTTGCTGAGACCCAACCAAGCCCAAAGGGGAATACGATACCAAATGACGCCTTCGGTAAGCTTTTTCTATGTATCTGAGCTCCTCACACATGCATCTGCATGTCTTGCTTCCCAAAAACAACTGCGCAATAGAGGCGCGAAAATGAGGCTCTGCCTATGATTAGAGAAGGCCCCCAGTGAAAAAGGTGTCCAATACAGTGCCTGCCGGTTATTTTACATAATTCCCAAGAATAAAATAACTCCTCAAAACTATGAAGTATTAAAAATGCTTATATATCAATCGTTTTAGCCCAGAAAAATGTCTACCAGTCTTTAAAGCCCTTGTGAAGCCCTTTATTCTCATTTAATAAAAATGGCTTACCGGATCCCATAGGGAAAATGACAGCTTCCAGCATTACCAAGTCTTGTTAGAAATGTGTCATACCTCAAGCAGCAAAAGTCTGCTCACTGTTTCCCCCAACTGAAGTTAATTCCTCTCAACAGTCCTGTGTGGAAACAGCCATCGATTTTAGTAACGGTTGCTAAAATCATTTTCCTCTTACAAACAGAAATCTTCATCTCTTTTCTGTTTCAGAGTAAATAGTACATACCAGCACTATTTTAAAATAACAAACTCTTGATTGAAGAATAAAAACTACATTTAAACACCAAAAAACTCTAAGCCATCTCCGTGGAGATGTTGCCTGTACAACGGCAAAGAGAATGACTGGGGAAGGCGGAGCCTAGGAGGGATCATGTGACCAGCTTTGCTGGGCTCTTTGCCATTTCCTGTTGGGGAAGAGAATATCCCACAAGTAAGGATGACGCCGTGGACCGGACACACCTATGTTGGAGAAATGTATTGCTTAAAACAACAATGCATTGCTGCTAAATAAAACAGTTTACATTTTAAACAATAAGATGCCCACATACTGTATATAATTTCACAAGTTGTTGTTTGTGCAATGTTGCCCCCTGCTTTGCATACATGTTTTGTAGCTGATCCATTTATATAGCCCAGCTGGGAGTGTTTTTGTAACAATGTATAGTTTATTTTGTAATAACATTGTGCTGATTTTAAGACTCCTAACCAAGCCCCAAAGTTTTAGATGTAGCCCCAAGTCTACAGACGCCTGCTTGTTCCTGTTTGTGTAATGGGTATTTTCATATGCAGGGGAGGGGAACGGTGGAGAGTGTCTGCTCACTCATCAACAGTGCTAAACTGTGAGCTTCTTAGTATGTTTTTAAAAGGTTTTATACTGGATTTTGTATATCTGTATCTGTGCATATTCTTTTATACATTACACGCAGTAATATGAAAATTGGTGTATACTGCCCCTTTAAAGAACCATTAAACTTGACATTTCTACAACGTATAAAATGTTTTATTATTGCAAGTGAAACAACGCACTATACACTTGTAATGGCTGGATATTTATCATTCGCCTACAAACAGGGCGAATTTGCCCGTTTACGGGAGCGCAATAAATAAGCGCTCCACTTGTAATCTAGCCCAAAATGTTTCATTATTGCAATTGTGCAATATACAATCATTATTTATTTTGCTGCCTTTTGCTGTAAAATACATCTAAAAATTGTGCTTGTTTCACTGTCTCCCAGGGAGGTTTGGGTTAATACTTTTAGGCAATTTATGCAATCTTTTGTTTACTTCACCCCCCCCCCCCCAAGATTCTCAGCAGTTACATGTTTGTAAAAGGTGGATTATCAGTTTTGCATCAGCAATCATGATATGAGAAGCATTTTTTGCAATAGTATCTAAGTTGAATTAGTACTAAACCAGCCTAAGGGAAGAGATTAGGACAGGCTTCCCCAGTCTCTCTTAATTGCACATGTGCAAACATACGGCTAGATTACGAGTTTTGCGTTATGAGCAGCTCGGTACTAAATTTCAAGTTATTTCCACCGCTCACCTCCCTATAGCGCTGCTATTACAGGTTTGCAAAAACCCGGCGTCAGCAGGCAATATTGCAGCATTGAGCAAAATTGAGCTCCATACTGCACTCAAATACCAGCGATGCTTTGAGCTGGTTTTACGTGCTCGTGCACGATTTTCCCATAGACATCAATGGGGAGAGCCGGCTAAAAAAAAGCCTAACACCTGCAATAAAGGAGCGTAAAGCTCTGTAACGCAGCCCCATTGATTCCTATGGGGAAAGAAAATTTATGTTTATACCTAACACCCTAACAAAAACCCCAAGTCTAAACACCCCTAATCTGCCGCCCGACATCGCCGACAGCTACCTACACTTATTAACCCCTAATCTGCCGCCCGCAATGTATTTTTAGATAGCATTTTATTTGGGGGGTTTGGTTGTGTGGGTGGTGGGTTTTACTGTTGGGGGGTTGCTTGTATCTTTTTTTTACAGGTAAAAGAGCTGATTTCTTTGGGGCAATGCCCCGCAAAAGGCCCTTTTAAGGGCTATTAGCAGTTTAGTTTAGGCTAGGGATTTTTTATTGGGGGGGGGGGTTATTTTGATAGGGCTATTAGATTAGGTGTAATTATTTAAAATATTTGATCATTTCTTTTTTATTTTGTGCAATTTAGTGTTTATTATTTTTTGTAATTTAGTTAATTGTATTTAATTAATGTAATTTATTTAATTGTAGTGTGAGGTTAGGTGTTAGTTTAAGACAGGTTAGGTTTTATTTCACAGGTAAGTTTGTATTTATTTTAACTAGGTAGTTAGTAAATAGTTAAAATAAATACAAACTTAGCTGTGAAATAAAAATAAAACCTAAGATGTATACAATGTAACTATTAGTTAGGGTTTATTTTATAGGTAAGTGTTTAGTTTTAAATAGGAATTATTTAGGTATTAATAGTAAGTTTTATTTAGATTTATTTTAATTATGTTAAAGTTAGTGGTGTTAGGGTTAGACTTAGGTTTAGGGGTTAATAACTAGTATAGTGGCAGCAATTTTGGGGGCAGCAGATTAGGGGTTAATAACAGTAATGTAGGTTGCGGCGATGTTAGGGACAGCAGATTAGGGGTTAATAATATTTAACTAGTGTTTGCGATGCGGGAGTACGGCGGTTTAGGGGTTAATATGTTTATTATAGTGGCGGCGATGTCGGGAGCGGCAGATAAGGGGTCAATTTTATTTTAGTGTTTGTGATGCGGGAGGGACTCGGTTTAGGAGTTAATAGGTAGTTTATGGGTGTTAGTGTACTTTTTAGCACTTTAGCTATGAGTTTTATGTTACAGCTTTGTAACATAAAAGCCATAACTACTGACTTTCAGTTTATGGTACGTATATTGACGGTATTGGCTGTACCGCTCACTTTTTGGCCGGACAGGCAAACCCGTAATACCGGCGCTGTGGAAGTCCCATTGAATAAGGACTTTTTGAAAGCTGCGGTAGTTACGTTGCGTTACGGCCAAAAAAGTGTGCAGGACAGATATACCTGAAAGACTCTTAATACCATTGGTAATTAAAAAGCAGCGTTATAAGGATTTTTCACTCATAACGCAAAACTCGTAATCTAGCCGCTGTATCTGAATATTAGTTTGCAATTGGTTAGCAAGAATTATTTTGCTCTGGGGGACAGGGAAATCAGTGAAATGAATAAACATAAAACAATATATTCATTTGACAAAATGAATCTGCAGTTTTCATTGCAAAAATTATTCTCAGATATGAAGGTTTAAAATCATGAAGTTTTCAATTTGTGTTTAGTGGTGCTTTTAAGGAACACCACTTCATAGTTGGCGTAGCAGGTTAGGAAGCACCGGTTTGATGCGAGCCTGCAGCTGAAGGAGACCTGCAACTTTTTAAATGGAGCCCAATTAAACATTGCAAAATTACCGTATATCAGCAACAGTCTATGTTTAAATTCCTCTTTAATTGAGGTTAAAACTACCAAAACAATACATTCAGGTTGGAACTGAAAAAGAAATCTACTCCTATACAGTAATCTATTTTTTTTTTCTATTTATGTATTTTTAAAACCACTTGGTTTAATTAGAAATACTTCTTTCTTTATTAGATGTTATCACTTCTATCACACTGCTTTGCTTAAACCACAAGGTTTCATAATTCGCTGGAGAATACGTATTAATCTGCTGTTTATGCAGAGTTCGGTCAACTCTGCTGAAGAAATCTCATTCTGAATTCATAATGCTGACCATGACTTAGAAGGAAAATGTCAGGCATCCGAATGATCCTCAGAGCTTTAATCTGCTACTCCAGTCTCTCTAAATATATATTTTTTGTGTGAGTTTGGGTAAATATTAAACTGTCATAAATCTTAAGTTATTATAAAAAAGCTTTCAGTATTATATTGTCTCATCTGTGAATTATGCAAACAGCAAACAAATCCACACAATAATACGAATACACTTTTTAATCCAAAATTGTGCCTCAAATATTAAAGGGATTTGAAACCCAATTTTTTTTTCTTTCATGATTCAGATAGAGCATGCAATTTTAATCAACTTTCTAATTAACTCCTATTATAACATTTTCGTCATTCTCTTGGAATCTTTATTTGAAAAAGCAGGAATGTAAGCTTAGGAGCAACCAATTTAGTCACCAATCAGCAAGCGCTACCCAGGTGCTGAACCAAAAATGGGTCAGCTCCTAAACCTACATTCTTGCCTTTCAAATAAAGATACCAAGAGAACAGACAAAAATGATAATAGGAATAAACTAGAAAGTTGCTTAAAATTTCATGCTCTATCTGAATCATTAATAAAAAATGGTTTCATAGCCCTTTAAGGAATAAAAAGTTGGAATGGAAACAGAGGAGGACACAATTTAGCCATTTTGTAATATTGTAACTGAGGAGCGTACACGTGTCTGGAGCAGTGTTCCCTCTAAGGCCAGTTATGTGTGCGGCCCAGGAGTGAAACAGTTAATTAGGTAACTACACCCTGCAATTAGCAAACACTGCACAATGCAGATGGGAAGGTATGGTTCTCTTGTTAAATGTTTCACTGCTGGGCTGCACACAAATCTGTCCTTAGAGGGAACATTGGTCTGGAGAACTGAATGGCAGCAGTTATCCATACAATATTTCCTGCCATGTAGTGCGCCAGAAACCTTTCTAGGAATCTCTTCAACAAAGAATGCAATAAGAACAAAGCAAATTTGACAGCAGAAGCAAATTTAGAAACTTATTTTAAAATTGTATGCTCTGTGTGACTCACAAAATACATTTTTTTGGATTCCATATCCCTTTAAGTGGTGCTACAAAATACTCCACAGGAGGGGTTAAAATCAACAACATGTGTTAAATTACTGGAAAACAGGAAAGATATTTGGAAAGACTAAAATCATCATCTTCTTATGCTCACAGATTGAGAGAGTAAAATAGCAAGAAAGAGCAAAGCACTGGATGATTAGACCAGAATGGTTCTATAGTGTAGTCTCCAAATTCATTAATAAGAGGTTCTGTACCTGGTGACTGGCTTGAGTCCCTCTTGCTTGAACCGTTGCCAGTCTATCATAGTAACGAGAAATAGGGTTGTCATGCTCAATGCCTTTCTTGGCGCAGCGCTGCTTATAGATCTCTACCAGAGAGAGCGACGAGGGATTGTCTTCGACCAAACGCATCTGCGGTGAGACGGCCACAACACGGGGGACTGGCAATTATTGTTTGGAGAGGGAGAGAGGAGTGGGGGAGAAAAATTGATTAATGCAACAGTAAAGTAATACAGACAGTAAGACATAAACATTGCGGAGTCACTATCTCAGTAGACTGAAGAAATGATCTGTATTCACTGAGGCAATGCAAGCACCTGGCATCCGAGATCAAGAACGGTTACCAAGAAAAAAAACAAAAAACCCACACACACACAAATCTACCTTTTAATCCTTTACCATTAACTATAAGAGATGTTTTTATGCCCCATGTATTTCACATAATCTGAGCTTTTTAAAGGGATATTAAACAGTGATCCTTTGTACAAACAAATATGTTAAATCTAAGTAAATATAAAAAGATTGTGCTAAAAAACAGCAAATAACTTACTTGTTTTCTTACAAAATTAGCATCCATAAATTCTTAGTGTAGCCCCTGCCCCCAGTGGGATAAGAGCAGAGAATTTTTTAAAACCTAAGTTTTTATTCAGTCAGTTCTGGGCATGAGCAAATCTGACTCCATGTTATTTAGTCTATTTACTAGTCTAGAAGTTTTATGACATCAGGCTAAGATAAAACTCCCTGCAAAGGCCGACTCCTCCATGTAGGGCTGTGGCAGGAAGCACAAATGTATAAAAAGTAAAATCCATTTAAATAGATGAATGATACATTTTACAATTATTTCTATTAAAGGGATATGAAACCCAATTTTTTTTCTTTCATGATTCAGAAAGAGCATGCAATTTTAAGCAACTTTCTAATGTACTCCTATTATAACATTTTCGTCATTCTCTTGGTATCTTTATTTGAAAAAGCAGGAATGTAAGCTTAGGAGCAAACAATTTAGTCACCAATCATCAAGCGCTACCCAGGTGGTATCTTTAGTTGAACAAAAGCAGGAATGTAATCTTAGGAGCCAGACCATTTTTGGTTCAGAACCTGGATAGCGCTTGCTAAGTGTAGCCACCAATCAGGTGCTGAACCAAAAAGGGGCTAGCTGCTAAACATCCTGCTTTTCAAATAAAGATACCAAGAAAACAAAGAAAAGTTGATAATAGGCGTAAATCATAAAATCCTGAGAGAACAAAATTGGGTTTCATATCCCTTTAAGTATAAGCAATTGCTTAGTGCTTTTTTTATTACAACAATGAAACAGATGGTTTAACATCCCTTTAACAAATCCACATAGGCAAATGCACAAACTAAAGTAGAAGAGGACGGCAGGAATAAACGATGTCAGCTGCGGATTAACATTTGCATGATAAGATTAGATGTGGCACTGCATTGTGTAACATAAGCTGTGATAAAATATTTACCTGCACTGGTTGTTGCCAGTCACAACAGAAAATGGCACTCAGCTTTAAATTTGCAAGCAAAGAGACTCAGAACAGATTTGCGCAATGTACTGAACATAAAGATTTAAAGGGACAGTCTACTCCAGAATTGTTATTGTTTAAAAAGATAGATAATCCCTTTATCACCCATTCCCCAGTTCTGCATAACCAACACTGTTCTATTTCTACACATATTACCTCTGTGATTACCTTGTATCTAAGCCTATGCAGACTGCCCCCTTACCCCAGTGCTTTTGACACACATGCAGTTTAGCCAATCAGTGCAGACTCCTAAATAACTCCACGGGAGTAAGCACAATGTTATGTATATGACACACGTGAACTAGTACTGTCTAACTGTGAAAAACTTTCAAAATGCTCTGAGCTAAGAGGTGGTTTTCAACGGTTTTAGAAATCAGTTTGAGCTTAGCTAGGTTTAGCTTTTCAAAAATACCACCAAGGAAACAAAGCAAATTTGATGATAAAAGTAAATTGGAAAGTTGTTTAAAATTGCATGCCCTATCTGAATACTGACACTTTAATTTTGACTAGACTGTCCCTTTAACACACAGTCCCTAGCATTTGCCTTTTAGATGTTCAACTTTGTATATCTGTGTGACAGACCCTTCTGTCAGGACTGAAGGAGTTAATTGTGTTTAGCTAAGAATCTAATTTCTAAAGACAGGTTTTCTGGCCTCAGCTATTGTGTGCTATAATTACATTTAAGTAATAAACAGGCCATTGTTTAATCACCCTCAGAGAGCAGACGCTAGGTGATAAGACAAGCCAAATGTGTTTAAGTTGTTATCTGCCTAAGTAAAGTATTTAAGTAATGTAATTCTACTGTTTCATAAAAGGGCGTCTTCCCCTTTTTATCTAAATGTACAAGAGTCTTTCAACCCCCCCATCTGGGGTAAAACCTGTATAAATACTAGGCATCTAGCCTTTAATAAATGTCATTCTGTTTTAAACCTGAAACTGGCTGGGTTGTGAATTGCTGATTCCCTATGCAGGACATTGTTCATCTGGTATTAACCCTTGGTACACTGTTGGTACCGTAACAATTGGTGGCAAGCGACGGAATGAACCTTATCGCCCAGAAGAGCAACTACACAAGCCAGTAACCTCAGGAAGAGGGGGATTATTACAATACTGACTAAGATGGAAAAGAGAAAAGTAAATTTTGCAGCTTTTAAAAACTTCCTGGAAACAGAAGGAGAGATTGATGGGTACCTTGCGGATTTTGAGAGGCAATGTGCACTACACAAGGTACCCATAGAGGACTGGGTCACGATATTATCTGGAAAATTATCCGGCCGGGCCAGAGAGGCTTTTCGGGCCATTCCAGATGAGGAAGTCAGGGATTATAATACTGTAAAAGAGGCTCTGCTCTCCAGGTATGCGGTTACACCGGAGGCATACCGGAGGCGGTTCAGAGAAACTGTTAAATTAGCTGGAGATTCCTACCTTGAGTGGGCATGTAAGGTGCACCGCACAGCAGCTCACTGGATAGCGGGGTGCCAAGCCATATCTGGGGAAGAGGTGCTGCAGCTATTCCTGTTGGAACATTGCTTCGACAAGTTACCCGCAGGAGTTCGAGAGTGGGTTCGGGACCGTAAACCCTCCACCCTGCAGGAAGCGGCTCGCTTGGCAGATGAGTATACGGATGCCCGCAAACTGGACACTGCTACCACTAAGCCCCCTGCTAGAGTGGAGTACAGACCCCCAGTCACCCCAGCAGCTGCCAGTTACCAAACCCCGGCGCACCGCTATACCACACGGCCTCCGGCCACGAACTACCCTCAGAGAGCCCGGTTCAATTCGCGGTGCTACTCACAACCTATTCGGTGCTTTAGATGTAAGCAACTAGGGCACAAAAGACCAGAGTGTCCCCTAAACGCAGCGAAGCAAGCGCAGTCCTGGAGAAGACACGCTGGCGGAATCCCACGTAATCCTCAGCCTGCGGCCCGCTACGTAGAGGCGCAAGAATGCTGGAGCATCCTACATGAGGCAGACCTTGTGCAAGCTGCCCACCGGAATAACCGGCAACTGGTTAAAGTGAATGGGAAGAAGGTCAGTGGTCTACGGGATACTGGTGCTACCATGACCTTGCTTCAAAAGAACTTGGTGTCTGAGAAACAGTACACTGGAGACACTGTGGCTGTGAGGGTAGCAGGGGGCGATGTGTTCAGCCTACCTGTTGCCAGGGTACATTTGGATTGGGGAGTGGGCGCTAGACCTGTGAATGTGGGGGTCAAGAAGGACTTACCTGCTGATGTTCTTCTTGGAAATGACTTGGCCCCCCTTGTTTCTGCCTACGCTCCTATGGGTCCCGCTGATGTTAACTCTGTGACTACCCGTGCCCAGATCCGTGCAGCAGAGACTGACCCCCCTGCTGCTAAGCCCCAGGACGCTGAGCTCAGTAAATCTCTATCCGCTATTGATACGTGGAAGTCCCGTTACAATGCGCTGATGAAGGAGAAGAGGAGCGCAGAGGAAAAAGCACGTTTAGAACGTGAATCTCTGCTAGACAAGCTGCACCGACAGACTGCAGAAAACACCAGCTTGAGAGTGGAACATGAAACCTTAAAGACAAACTTAGCGACACTTGAGGAGAAGTTGACGCTGGCTCATAGTGAGGTGCAGCAACTCAAGGGCACCCTATGTCAGTATGAAGGGATTGTGGATACCTATAAAGACCAGGTACAGAAAACTCGTAAAGAAGCTGATGGGATTTTGAAGGACTGTTTGGCCCTGGTCTGGGCACTGAGGAAGTTGAACCCTTCTTTGTATGGACAGGAATTCTCTCTCATAACGGGAATCCAGATGGATTGTCCTGGCAAACTGACATGTCTACCACCTCCTAGTCCGGTCATCCCCAGGTTGACCCGCCAAAGGGTCAAGCCGGGTCTGCCGGAGTGTTCCACAAGGGGGGAGATATGTGACAGACCCTTCTGTCAGGACTGAAGGAGTTAATTGTGTTTAGCTAAGAATCTAATTTCTAAAGACAGGTTTTCTGGCCTCAGCTATTGTGTGCTATAATTACATTTAAGTAATAAACAGGCCATTGTTTAATCACCCTCAGAGAGCAGACGCTAGGTGATAAGACAAGCCAAATGTGTTTAAGTTGTTATCTGCCTAAGTAAAGTATTTAAGTAATGTAATTCTACTGTTTCATAAAAGGGCGTCTTCCCCTTTTTATCTAAATGTACAAGAGTCTTTCAACCCCCCCATCTGGGGTAAAACCTGTATAAATACTAGGCATCTAGCCTTTAATAAATGTCATTCTGTTTTAAACCTGAAACTGGCTGGGTTGTGAATTGCTGATTCCCTATGCAGGACATTGTTCATCTGGTATTAACCCTTGGTACACTGTTGGTACCGTAACAATCTGACTTTTTATTTAAAGGGTCCTGTAACCCAAATTTTTATTTTGATGATTTAGATAGAGCATGTTTCTAATTTACTATTATCAAATTTTCTTTGTTTTCCTGGAAATACGAGCGATATCCGACGCGTGCAAAAAGCTTACTTCTAGCGGAATAAATGCTGGAGTGTGAGCGTTAAACAGTGCTTCACTTGTAATCTGGCCAAAATGTTTCTATGATTTGCTAAAAGAAAAAAACGAGATCATATAATACATAATTTTATCATAACACAATAACAAATATTTATTTCAAGGACATTTATCTTCTTTACTACCAATGCGGATACGTTTCTGATAACACATTTTACATTCAGTTTCTATCATGTATGTTCATGGGGGAGCGAGAAAGCACAGGTCACATCAGCGGCACTGTTGTAACAGTTTGTAGTGCGATATCTGTCTGTTAATTAGAGGCTAATTAACACAATGGATGTCACTAGTTTGCTTCCGTTTAACATAACCTTTATCAAGCAGAGCTCTGACACATGATGGTATAAATAACCCAACAGAAGACGTATAAATAAATCATTCATTATCAGTAGCAACTAATATATCTTAAAGGGCCATCATAATTGAAAAATATACACTCTCTTATCCATTAGAGCATGTAATTTTAAGACTATTGACCCTGCAGTATTGTGCGTTTAACCCCTGCAAAGGGGTTAAACACACAGTAGAAGAGCTGCTCGGGACCCACTGTGCACTGCTGGTCCCGAGCGGAATCCGCCTCTGATCCAATCAGCAGCGCTAGTTGCACATCTGAGTTGTGCGACTAGCGCTTCTGATTGGATCAGCGTTGAGTTGCTATCCACACCAGCAGTGCTCTGCGGGTCTCGAGCAGCACTTCTGCGGGGGTTAAACACACAGCACTGCAGGGCCCATAGTCATAAAATGACTATGGATTAGAGCATGTCATTTTTCAACTATAATAGCCCTTTCAGAAAAGTCTGAAAAGGATCAACTTCTTCTCTGCAAGTATTAACAGTATGCGCTCAATCAAAAAGAAATGAAGAAGTGTATCGTGCGCGGCTACTCTGTACAACAGCTGTGGTATCAAGCAAAAAAGCAGGTATTCTACATAAGTAGACATTAGGTGTGCAGTATGTGCAAGTCCAGATGTCTTCATTTCAGATTTTAAAGGAAATTAAAATGTAAATAATTTCAGGTAAGTATAGGGACATCATGTGGTCTACATAAAGCACAAACCCATTAGTAACTACAGCTTATTATCTTCTTTTTCACTGAGTATTAGTTTCAGAAAGAAGTTAAAGTAAAGCATAGGAATACAGGCTAACTTAAAGGGACAGTGTACTATAAAAATCGTTTTCCCCTTTATGTGTTTCTAATGACTTTACCAGCAACAGAGTATAAAATGTATGAGAACTTTCCCCTTTAGTTTTTTTTTGTCTAGGACATAGCTGGTTTTGTTCTGTGACAACACAACCCATTAATATAGGCTGAGCTTGCAGGGATATCAGATCACCTTATTTTACCACTTTCTATACACTCAAATGCTTCCTTATCGTTGTCTGCACAACAAAGCCCAATACTTAGAGAGAACAACTGAAAATTAACATTTTTCTCTCCTACAAATTTCTTCTGCTGGCTTCGTTTACATAGATGATCCCTATCCAATACTTAAAGGGATATTATACACTCAATTTTTCATTGCATAAATGTTTTGTAGAGGTTCCATTTATATAGCCCATACAGGTTTATTTATATATATATAAAAAAAGTAAGTTTTTCTTATTTTTAAATAACATTGCTCTGATTTTCATACTCCTAGCCAAGCCCCAACATTTTAGGAGAATACTGATGTATATCTACTCCAGCTTGGTCCTGTTTGTGTAAAGAGTCTTTTCATATGCAGAGCAAGGGGGAAAGTGTCTGCTATTTCCCACTTAAAGTGGGTGTTCCAGCTACGTTTTTAACAGAGCTAAAATGGAAGCTTCTAAGTAAGTTTTTAAACAGTTTTATACTGAATTTTTATATCAGTATCTGTGCATATTATTTTTTATAGTAGTGTCTATTACATGCAGTTATATGAAAATGAGTGTATACTGTCCCTTTACAAATAAAACCAATTAATCTAATTCTGTAGCAACAAGTTAAAGGGACAGTCAACACCAAAATTGTTATAGTTTAAAAAGATAAACAACGTCTTTACTACCCATTCCGCAGCTTTGCACAATCAACATTGTTATATTAATATACTTTATAACATTTAAACCTCTACATTCTGCATGTGTCTAAGCCACTACAGTCCGCCTCTTTTATAGTTCACAAATATGGGTTAGACTGTAAGGCGGTGGGGAAAACTGCTCACCCGGAAAAAACTTATATCCCAAAAGTTTTCTTAAAAAGAAATGTGTAGGTGTTGGGTGGCGCAAAAAATGCTATTTCCCGTGTGTTTATATTACTATATCGATTAATGTGTTGCCCTTGAATATTTCATTCCATCTATAAAATACCACAGTATTATCAGTATTGATGTAAGTATTTTATTGTGAGTAAGTAAATGTTAATATACACTGTGTATAAAAATGACACCGGTGTCAGTACAATATGGCCAATAAATAAAAACATATAAAAATAAACCTATACAAAATGTATAAATATAAAATCACTGTAACAATACCACAATTTTTACTTGCTGTGTATTCCGGTATTTCGTTACATATGTATTGGCTAATTACCCTTGTTCATATGTATATCTTAATGAAATTCTATGTAAAATTCTATGCATACCTTATACGGTTTTACTATCAGATTTCACAGAAGACTTTCTGATAATAAGCTGTAAAATTATAAATACAACATATAGAAAATGTCCAGGACCCTAAGAGTTAACCCTAACAGGGTATAAATAGCAGGACAATCCATTATACAGGTATCTTGAAAAAGGCTGCACAGCCGAAACGCGTAGATACCGGAATATGCTACATCAATCGAATTAGAACTCAGAGAAGCGCTTCTGACCATCCACCTAAGTAAGTCCACAATCATCAAGGTTTGAGAAATTTTGCCTTCATCTACCAGGCCCTTATCAGCACTAGCGGCATACAGGTAGCCCTCAGTTTACGCCGGGGTTAGGTTCCAGAAGGAATGGTTGTAAATCGAAACTGTTGTAAATTGAAACCCAGTTTATAATGTAAGTCAATGGGAAGTGAGGGAGATAGGTTCCATGCCCCTCTCAAAATTGTCATAAGTAACACCTAATACATTATTTTTAAAGCTTTGAAATGAAGACTTTACATGCTAAACAGCTTTATAAACCTAATAAAATAATCACACAACACAGAATATATAATTAAACTAAGTTAAATAAACAAAAACATTTGCTAAACAGCATTATAAACCTAATAAAATAATCACACAACACAGACTTCACTTGCATTTTTCTGCAAACAGTTCTTTCTATGCATTCCAATCTGGACTGAATAATAGACAGGAAGATCTTGTTCCTTTGAAATCTGCTCGATAGCTCAGGTCTGGTTAAACTGATTAATTTCAACTTGCTTGGCTTTGCTGCAACACAAGCGGACAGCTCCACCTACTGGCTATTTTAATAAATGCACTGCTTCTCAATGCTTTTCAATAGCAGTCACATGACTGGAAAAAAAGGTTGTTATTCTGAAACGGTGTAAATTGAACCGTTGTAAAACAAGGGCCACCTGTATATTTAACCGCGATCTGGCCTGAAGCAGAATACAAACCAAGAATCATTCAACAAAGATTTGATCGGTCACTGACCGAAAGGAAGAAAAGTGTAAAACACACAGCGGCATAAACCTCCGCACTACCTCTGCATCCAGCGAAGACAAGATCGGTCACTGACCGAAAGGAGAAAAGGAGGATATCCAACGGCACTAAACATCGCACTGTCTTCTCATCAAGGATTAAGTCCCCAAGCAAGACAAAGGCGAGAAGTGTTTTTCTAGCGGCGTATATTTAACCGCATAAGAACCTGAGGCATCAAGACTCACTACCGACGGAACTCCAGGTGAAACGGAGTAACACAGTCCGGTCACTGACCGACAGGTAAAATCCAAGGATAGCGGCATATATTTAACCGCAAGAATACAGATGACTCCAACAAAGGTAACTGTTTCTTAGAGAACTTAACATACCTGGCCTAACTGCTCCGTAACCACGGTTAAAACTCTGGATAAAACTCTGGCTCTTTGTAAAACCGTATAGGGTGTGCATAGAATTTTACATCGAATTTCATTAAGATATACATATGAACAAGGGTAATTAGCCAATACATATGTAACGAAATACCAGAATACACAGCAAGTAAAAATTGTGGTATTGTTACAGTGATTTTATATTTATACATTTTTTATAGGTTTATTTTTATATGTTTTTATTTATTGGCCACATTGTACTGACACCGGTGTCATTTTTATATACAGTGTATATTAACATTTACTTACTCACAATAAAATACTTATATCAATACTGATAATACTGTGGTATTTTATAGATGGAATGAAATATTCAAGGGCAACACATTAATCGATATAGTAATATAAACACACAGGAAATAGCATTTTTTGCGCCACCCAACACCTACACAGTCCGCCTCTTTTCACATGCTTTTTTTTTTACTTGCTTTTCACAACAGGAAACTGCTAGTTCATGTAGGCCACATAGATAAGTCAGCACAACACAGCACTGATTGGCTAAAATGGATATATAATAAATAAATAAAAAGTTATGTGATCAGGGGCTGTCAGAAGATGCTTAGATACAAGGTAATCACAGAGGTTAAAAGTATATTAATATAACCATGTTGGTTATGCAAAACTGGGGAATGGTTAATAAAGGGATTATCTATCTTTTTAAACAATAAAAACTTTGTAATCGACCGTCCCTTTAACATAAATCAATACTGTAGTTAAAATTAAAATATAAAACATTTAATCACCGGTAAAGAAGAGATGCCTTTTCGTGGTCTCCTTTCTCTTTTCCAAGCAAGGATTTAAAAGACGAAGCAGCTGTAAGACTCGTTCTTCTCTGCGTGACTCTGTCAGACACGCATCATTCATCACTAAGTACGGATAAATCTTTCCATTATGGCCCCGGATGTAGAGTCTTCGGGCGGCAGTATTGTGCTTCTGTACTATCTCCACTCTAGGCATAAATCTGTCGGCAGAGACAGAGATGAAATATTGTTGAAAATCTACAGTGTGACATTATGTTCCCCTTTTCTTTGCATAAATCTCTTTTCATTTGAAGAATACAAATCCAGCAATAAACATACATGAATGAATAGTTATGCTATGTCATGCATAAAAAGGAATTTGAGAAAAATCTCAGAACTTTTCATCTTGCACTGTATTTAATATATATTGTTGATGGGAACATATTTTGCAAAACGCTAGAAAGTCACTGTTCTTAAGCTGAATAAATATGTCTGAATACAACAAAAAAACTATTAATTTAATTGCAATCTGTTTAAAAACAACACGTGACACTGAACACAAATGTTTTCTGCCAATTAAACATAACATATATATTTATACTTTTGAATAAAAACATATCAACAAAAAGCTTTTTCGGTGAGATAAAATAAATTTTGAGTACACTGTTCTTCTGGTTGCATATTAGGAGGCTAATACTAATCTGGATAGCCTTTTTTTTCAATATGGATAATTTATTGAAAAATGATACAAGGATTGAATTGGACATAAAGAGCTTCCAGATGTATAAAAAGGCACAGCCTATACCACGTGGCCTTCAAATTAGGAAATTTCCTTCTTTCAAAGTATCTGATCAGGGTTTTATTGAGAAATTGAACAATATTCTCACAGAGTGCTCTTTAGCACTCATTGATCTACTAATCCTATATTATAAAAGGCCAAGTGTTTGTCTGAAGCCGTCATGCGCAGTAGAGACAAACACTTGGCCTTGAGATAGGGAGCGCGAGGTACACAAACAGCTGTGAGGTCTGGGGAGCGTGAGGTAAGCTGATTGAAACAGCCTGTGGCAAGAGATATGGAGCGCGCTCCCCAGACCTCACAGCTGTTTGTGGCCGACTGGAGCGTTGTGATGGGGGCGTGACCGGGCGTTGCGATGGGGGCGTGGTCGGGCGTCACGAGGGGCGTGGCCGGGCGGGTGTTGCCGCGATGGGGCGTGGCCGGGCGGGGTCCCGCGATGGGAAGACAGAGCCAGAGAGGGAGCAGGAGAGGGGGGGGGGGGAGAAGGGCCAAAGAGGGGGGGAGAGAGCCAAAGGGGGGGGAGAGAGCCAAAGGGGGGGGGGGGGGGAGAGAGACAAAGGGGGGGAGAGCCAAAGAGAAGGGGGGGAGAGCCAAAGAGAAGGGGGGGGGGAGCCAAAGAGAAGGGGGGGGGGAGAGCCAAAGAGAAAGGGGGGGGAGAGCCAAAGGGAAGGGGGGGGAGAGCCAAAGAGAAGGGGGGAGGGAGAGCCAAAGAGAAAGGGGGGGGGAGAACCAAAGAGAAGGGGAGGGGAGAGCCAAAGAGGGGAGAGAGAGAGAGACAAAGAGGAAAAAGAGCCAAAAAGGAGAGAGCCAAAGAGGGGGGGAGAGAGACAAAGGGGGGGGGGGGAGAGCCAAAGGGGGGGGGAGAGCCAAAGAGAAGGGGGGGAGAGCCAAAGAGAAGGGGGGGGAGAGCCAAAGAAAAGGGGGGGGAGAGCCTAAGAGAAGGGGGGGGGGGAGAGCCTAAGAGAAGGGGGGGGGGGAGAGCCTAAGAGAAGGGGGGGGGGAGAGCCTAAGAGAAGGGGGGGGGAGAGCCAAAGAGAAGGGGGGGGAGAGCCAAAGAGAAGGGGGGGGAGAGCCAAAGAGAAGGGGGGGGAGAGCCAAAGAGAAGGGGGGGGGGAGCCAAAGAGGGGGGAGAGAGAGAGCCAAAGAGGGGGGGGGGGAGAGAGCTAAAGGGGGGGGAGAGAGAGAGCCAAAGAGGAAAGGGAGCCAAAGAGGAAAGCAAAAGAGGGGAGAGAGCCAAAGAGGGGGGAGAGAGAGCCAAAGAGGGGGGGGACAGAGCCAAAGAGGGGGGGGGCAGAGCCAAAGAGGGGGGGGGGGCAGAGCCAAAGAGGGGGGGAGAGCGCCAAAGAGGGGGGAGAGAGCCAAAGAGGGAAGAGAGAGAGCCAAAGAGGGAAGAGAGAGAGCCAAAGAGGGAAGAGAGAGAGCCAAAGAGGGGGGGGGAGAGCCAAAGAGGGGGGGGGAGAGCCAAAGAGGGGGGGGGAGCCAAAGGGGAGGGGAGAGCGAGCCAAAGAGGGGGGAGAGAGAGAGCCAAAGAGGAAAGAGAGCCAAAGAGGAAAGAGAGCCAAAGAGGAAAGAGAGCCAAAGAGGAAAGAGAGCCAAAGAGGAGAGAGAGCCAAAGAGGAGAGAGAGCCAAAGAGGGGGGAGAGAGAGCCAAAGGGGGGGGAGAGAGAGCCAAAGGGGGGGGGAGAGAGCCAAAGGGGGGGGGGGAGAGAGCCAAAGGGGGGGGGAGAGCCAAAGGGGGGGGGAGAGCCAAAGGGGGGGGAGAGAGCCAAAGGGGGGGGAGAGAGCCAAAGGGGGGGGAGAGAGCCAAAGGGGGGGGAGAGAGCCAAAGGGGGGGGGAGAGAGCCAAAGGGGGGGAGAGAGAGAGCCAAAGGGGGGGGGAGAGAGAGAGCCAAAGAGGAGAGAGAGCAAAAGAGGGGAGAGAGCCAAAGAGGGGGGGAGAGCCAAAGAGGGGGGAGAGAGAGCAAAAGAAAGGAGGGAGAGAGCCAAAGAGGGGAGAGAGAGAGCCAAAGAGGGGAGAGAGAGAGCAAAAGAGGGGAGAGAGAGAGCAAAAGAGGGGAGACAGAGAACAAAGGAGAGGGGGGAGAGAAAGCAAAAGAGAGGGGGGAGAGAAAGCAAAAGAGAGGGGGGAAGAGAGAGCAAAAGAGAGGGGGGAAGAGAAAGCAAAAGAGAGGGGGGGAAGAGAGAGCAAAAGAGAGGGGGGAGAGAGCAAGGGGTGGGACCGCTGTACTGCAAAAAATGGCCCGTGTACACGGGCTTTAGTACTAGTTGAATATAAAAGATCATTACGTCAAGAATTGTATGATGAGAAGCAGAAATTGCAGTCATATTTACGCCCTTTTAGTGATAATACAGATTTTACAAAATATGACATTAAATTGCAGAAAGTCATTAATGATTTCAAAACTAACCTTTGGAATTTTAAGAAACAAAAAATTATGAGAGACAAACAGGATTACGAAATGAATAAAGTTTACAAATGGACTGTGACTAATATAAGAAGGAGGTATAGGAGTTCTTACAAAGGTCAAAGTTCAGACTATAGGAAAGTGAGATTTGCAGAAACTGACACAGAATATGACTATGACTCCTCTAACATAGAAACATCGGTTGCCACTTCCCCTGCTATTGAGGGCTCAGCATCTTTTGCACTTAACACTGCTTCAAATATTTCACAGTCAAAAAACGAGAGGGGCCCACAGAAGTCTACTGTACGTCGAAAAAAGTACGGAGAGGGGGACGAGGACAATCAAGGAAATCAAAGTCAGGACTTAACACCCAAGCCCAGGCGGTATCCACAGAGGAGGAGAGTCACACAGTTTCAGAAATATGCATGAAGGACAATAATGTTATTAATCTTTCTTCTTTTAACTTGTCTAAGGCACAGATTGAGGTTTTGTCTCTAAGTCTTGGTTTTTCCCCTACCACACACTTTAATCTTTTTGATACAGTTATTGATTTAAATAGGTTTGTGAGATTGCTGGTTCTCAAGAAACATTTCTTGTGAGTTACTGACACAGCTTTGAGTGTACAAGGTAGGGATCAACCAACTCCCATAAGATGTGGTTTTGATTTTTCTGACGAATGCTCCATTTTGGATCTCATGGAATTGGATAGAGACAACTTGGTATTACACCCTTATCCTATTGGGGGAACCCAGGATATAACTAAAATGAAGGGTAAATCAAAATTCTATCCAGTTAAATCTAGATCCAATTCCATAGAAGTCTTCCAAAAAACTGTTGAGCAGGAATTGAAGAAATTGAGTTCAGTTGAACTTAAACAACGAAAACGTAGAGTTAATCTGTCAAAAACACAATTTTTATCTCTTCAAGAACTTAAGAGCAATAAGGAACTTGTCATACGTAACTCTGACAAAGGTGGAAAAGTGGTGGTTCTAAATCGACAGGATTACCTGAATGAGGCATATAGACATTATTGGATGTTGCAGTATATGAGAAACTCAAAAATAATCCGGTGTTCTTTTACATATCATCTTTAAAGACCCTTTTGGAGCAGGCTATGCATGATGGTGTTATCAAACAAGCCAATTTTGATTTCTTATATACTGAGCACCCAGTTTCAGCAATTTTTCATTATTTGCCGAAGGTCCACAAACATCCCACCTGTCCACCTGGCAGACCCATAGTGGCAGGAATAGGCTCATTGAATGAGCCTCTTTCTGAATTGATAGATGGGTATTTACAGCCTTTGGTCTTGAGCCTTACGAGTTATATACGAGACACGTCTGATGTTATCACACAGGTTGAAAGCTTAGTATGGCAAAAATAATTTACTTTTGTTACAATTGACGTGGTCTCTTTATATACTTGTATCCCTCATGACAAAGGTGGTTTGGCTATTAAATTCTTTTTGGATACATTTTCTACTTAGGGTGATGCTACCAAACGGTTCATTGAGGCTTCTGTTGATTATCTGTTGACCCACAATTATTTTCTTTTTGAGGGGGATTACTATCTCCAGAGGCGTGGGACAGCGATGGGGGCCAAGTTTGCCCCCTCCTATGCCAACCTGTACTTGGGTTGGTGGGAGCTGTCCCCCGTCTATGGAGATGTGAACCCCTTCAGAGAATTTATACTTTTTTTGGTCGCTACATCAACGATATTTTGTTGATTTGGAAGGGCCCAACAGACCTCCTTGAACCATTTTTAGCTTATTTACAGAACAATACTCTAAACCTAAAATTTACCATGGAAAGCAGTAAATACTCAATTCCGTTTTTGGATGTTGAATTACATTCTAACGTTCAGAAATCTTGCATTGATGTTGAATTGTTCCGTAAACCTATTGCTGGGAACACCATTTTAAATGCCAAATCATGTCATCCCAAACATACCATCAACTCTATCCCTAAAAGTCAGTACATTAGGGTTAAACGAAATTGTACTAGTCTTAAGAGTTATCAAAGACATTCCAGTGACTTAACTGAGAGATTAGCCCAGAGAGGGTATTCACGCACAGTCTTGGATGAAACAAAGAAAGAAGTTGATCTTTTGGACAGAAAGGATCTTTTTTTGCCCAAGAGATCACAAGAAAGTAATAGATTTAACAAACTTAAATTTATCACTTCCTACAGTTTAGACTATGGTAGGATTTGCAACATTATTAGGAAAGCACTTCCAATACTGACCACAGATGACAGTTTTGCAGCAATTGTCAAAGAGGGAGTTTGTTTTGTGTCTCGTAAGGCACAAACACTAGGAACATATTATCCCCTTCTATGTTGCCATGGCAACAGTCACAAAGTAATTGGCTCTCTATAAAACCTGGATTCTTTAAGTGTGGTAGTAGAAGGTTTAAGTCATGTGCCTATGCTTCTTTTGGCACCAATTTTGTATCTACCAAGAATAACAAGAATTTTGAGATTCGTGAACATATGACGTGCAATTCTTGCTATGTCATATACCTTTTGACCTGCAGGGGGTGTTTGAAACAGTACGTAGGTCAAACGACGCGTGCTGTAAAGGATCGCTTTCTTGAGCATTTACGATCAATTGAAGATCCGGAGTCTACTACACCCATTTCCCTGCATTTCAAAAAACAACATAATTCTGACAGTTCACTGCTGACATTTCAGGCTATCCAACTGATTCCCAGACACCCTAGAGGTGGCAATAGAGGCATTGTTCTCAGTAAAAGAGAAGTGTATTGGATTTTTCAGTTGGACACCAGGGTGCCAGCTGGTTTAAATTTTGATTGGGATGTTAAGTTATACGTAGATCATTAGTATACATTCTTTTCATTTATTTTTTCAGTTTTTACACTACATCTATATGCTTTTTGCTAGTGGGACTTTGTCAATTTAATTATATTTTTACTCATATAGCTTATTTAAAATTTATGCATATATATATACATATATTTTTTTCAATAATCATCATTTTTTATCTTTATTTTTATATTTATTTTTACAGTTTTTTATCAATATAATTTTCTTTTTACATTTTATATATATATGGATAAAATATATATATAATTTATTTATATTGATGTTCCTTTTTTGACAATTCAAGTCCCCTTTAAGCCTTGCCCCCATTACCCTGCCTTATAGGTAAACTTTTACCTTGATTGGAAATTTAATTGCTGGGAGTGACCAGTTTTCAGGTTTATAAGGCAGTGCATTGTGGGTAGTAGGCATGGTCACTGAAGATTATCATGCATTAACATGAGGAAACGCGTCTGACCCTGCACTTTTTTCTTTCCTGCTGCCTGTCATATGCGGCTACAGCCTTTTCCTGTTGGATTTAACTGTCAATGATGGTGTGTTTAAACCTTTGCAGTATACTACAATAAACAGGTATTTAATTTACTCTGTTGAGTCCTGTGTCTCTCTGCTACTGGGTGCAATAGAAGCTATTGGGGCATATTTATGTGGGCTGAAAATATGGTACAAAAATATATAATTTTTCAGAATCTCGAGCTATTCCAGTAAGTACTAAATTTACATTAAAACGTTTAAGTTTTAAAGGGACAGTAAAGTCAAAATGAAACTGTCACGATTCAGATAGAGCATGCAATTTTAAGCAACTTTCTAATATACTCCTATTATCACTTTTGCTTAGTTCTCCTGGTATTCTTTGTTAAAGAGTAGTCTTAGGTGAGCTCAGGAGAGCACGTGTCCAAAACCATCAGACAAAAATGCTTAAAGGGATAGTAAAGCCACATTTTTCTTTCATGATTCAGATAGAGCATGAAATTTTAAGCAACTTTCTAATTTACTCCTACTATCAAATTTTCTTTGTTCTCTTGCTATCTTTATTTAAAAAGCAGGAATGTAAATCTTAGCAGCAGCCCATTTAAGGTTCAGCACTATGGATAGCGATTGCTTATTGGAGGCTTACATTCAGCCATCAATAAGTGGGCATAACGCAGGTTCTAAACCAAAAATGGTCCGACTCCTATGCATCATATTCCTGCTTTTTAAATAAAGATAGCAAGAGAATGAAGAAAATGTGATAATAGGAGTAAATTAGAAAGTTGCTTAAAATTGCATGCTCTATCTGAATCATAAAAAAAATTGGGTTTAGTATCTCTTTACAAGAATGTTATATATAGTTGCAAACTCTGTCGTCATAAGGTGTCAGTTGCAAACACAACTGCCATATAATGCTACGATGTATAAAATTGCTATAAACATTGTTGAAAATACTGCTGCGAGATGGCTAGACACATGTATGCTCCTGAGCTCACCTTTAATTACTCTTTAACAAAGGATAACAAGAGTACTACGCAAAATTTGTAATAGAAGTAAATTGGAAAGTTGTTTTAAAATGTTATGCTCTTTCCAATCCATATAATTTTGACTTTACTGTCCCTTTAATATTTTTTTTTTTTAGGTTTAAGAGGCAGCAGCATCTTCTCTGTAATCACAGCACCAATTTCATTTTTGCATTGCTAATCACTGTTGAGAATATTGTTATTTCTTTTTTACAATTGCCGATGCTTTTCTAAACTATATCACTGTGCCAAGGGTGAAATGGTTTACAGCTTTTCGTGATTGAAGATTCTGTTCTATTAAATTAACTGTAACAAAAATCTTTGGAATGTTTGTAGGTTGCATTTATGTCTGTGCTACCTGACACAAGTCTTTTATTTCAAATCGTGTAGTGATCCCATGGTACCTAGTTCTTTAACCACACTACCTGCAGCGCTTTGACAAATGAAAGAGGTCATTATCCTTCAGATTGTCATGTCCAGTCAGTGTAAACGTCTATTTGTTAGATATAAGGGGTGTTAATAGTTAAAAGTTGGATTTCTTTGGGTGTAAAATGTTAGTTAGTAAACACATTCTTTTTGTTTAAAAGGGGCATAGAACACTAAATAGATTTTATAAGCACAGTATTGAGGTTTCCCCCATCTCCCCCTAGTCATGGACACTTATTCAGCAACTCTCCGTCAGATACCTGCAGAGGAACCCAGGTTTTAGATTGGTAGCACCCATATTTTGAGGGAGTTGCATAAAATGTGTTTAGTGTTTAATGTCACTTTCGCTATGGCCAAGCAGACCCATTTCTAAATAGGATTTTGGGACAGTTGTAAATAGGTCACTTAGAGTGTGCAGCCAATGGCTGTGTGGAATATAATAGTGTTCTGAACTTCCATTTCTATCAGGAACTGAAAAGATCACAATTTCCAAATGGATTTACAGAAAAAGGGGACAAAATAAATAATGAAATTGCACAATTCTTTTTTTATATGCAATTTATCGTTTTGTATTACCATATCAAAGTGTTTAATGTCCTTTTAAGAACGAGCAGTACATTTTGTGATTGACTTCACATCATGAAACAAATCATCGGTATATAATCATTTCATAAGACTGACAGACGTTTGACTTTATCCACTTAAAATTAAATATTAAAAGATTTCAAGCAAAAAGACATGTTTCAATCATCATAGTTATCAGAAAGAAAGATGACCTTGAAAACTAAAGAAGGAGAAGAATTACCCCATTTCAAGAACATTAGTTTAACGATTCAGATAGCGTATGTGATTTCAAACAACTTTCTAATTTACTTCTAGTATAAAATTCACTTCATTTTCTTTGTATGTTTTGTTGAAAAGCAGGTATGTAAGCTTTGGGGCAGGCCCATTTCTGAAACACTAGTTTTGTAAGACTGTTATCCATTTGTAAGACCACTAGATGGCAGCACTATTTACTGACATGTAGTGATCCAGATGCCTACCTAGGTATCTCTTCAACACAGAATATCAAGGGAACAAAGCAAATTTGATAACAGAACTAAATTGTAACCTTTTTTTTAAAAAAAAATTGTAGGCTCTGCCTGATTCACAAAAGACCCTTTAAAGTGAATATTACAAACCTGCTTTAAAGAAACATAAAAGGTTGAATTTGAAGAAACACTGATTTTTATTTCTAGTTTTATTAAAATCACCTTTGCAACATACTTTTGCTTGCAAAAAAATGCCTTCCTTTAAAGGAACAGTCTAGTCAAAATTAAACTTTCATGATTCAGATAGGGCGTGCAATTTTAAACAACTTTCCAATTCACTTTTATCATCAAATTTGCTTTGTTCTCTTGGTATTCTTAGTTGAAAGCTAAACCTAGGTAGGCTCATATGCTAATTAGCCCTAGAAGGCCGCCTCTTTATCTCAATGCATTTGACAGTTTTTCACAACTAGAAGGTGTTAGTTCATGTGTGCCATATAGATAATATTGTGCTCACGCCCGTGGAGTTACTTATGAGAGGGCACTGATTGGCTAAAATGCAAGTCTGTCAAAAGCACTGAAATAAGAGGGCAGTCTGCAGAGGCTTAGATACAAGGTAATCACAGAGGTAAAAAGTATATTAATATAACAGTGTTAGTTATGCAAAACTGGGGAATGGGTAATAAAGGTATTATCTATCTTTTAAAACAATAAAAATTGTGGAGTAGACTGTCCCTTTAAATTTATCACTGTTTTACTGGTAAGTATTAAAGTGCAATGCTATCTGCAGCATGCAAGCAAGCGAAGAATACGGAAGCCAAATCAATAGCCAGCCATGTGCACTTTAAAAAAAAGACAGCTGAAACAATGATTCGATTTGAAGGAAGTATGTTTGCAAGGAGAAATAAGTTGGAAATGGCAGTGCATTTTAAATAGTATTTTTTTTTTTTTTTACTATTTTAAATTTAGTCCTTTAAGTACACATTCAGTTTCTTGCACTAGATAATTTCCTATAATTATAATTTTTACCTTGCAATTTTGATGTAGTAATGTGTTGGCTTTGGCATAAGGAACTCTCCAGGTATCTCAACTTCTGCTGTCTGAGCTGAGAAATTGCTCAAAAAACGGCATTTTTCTTCTATAAGAAAAAACTTGGGTAATTGTTTGGTTTTAGCTTCCAGGATTTTGATCCACTTCTTTAGTTTAGAAATAAGATTATGAAGTTTCATAGAACCTGGGACACTGAAATCAAAGTCTGAAAAACAAACATACAAACATGAAAAAAATTAATAACAGGTACAAAGCTCAATATACTGAGCAATGGGTGGGATAATTAAAGTAAGAATTAAAATGTTCTAGTCTTTTATACATAAAACTGTAGACATATGATGCAATTCAATTGCTAGTACATCTGAGATTTGTCCCCCAGTCCAATTAATTAATAAGCAACTTATGGAATATCATTTTTATACAAATTAGGCAATATCTGTAATACTCAACAACATTATATTCAATTCCTATCAATCTTGCTAAAAACAATTTCTGTATTACAAAAACACACATTTTAAAGTGATGGTAAACTTTTCCCTTTGTATAAACAGATCCGCAATGTTAGCAATATTTTAGATGGACTTTAAATTCATCAGTTATAATGAAGATGCGCTGTAACTTATTTTTTAATGTAGAGCTGAAATTCAAATACCCTGTGTTTCGGCCGCCAACTTCAAAAGTAATTTTGTTTTGTGAACTAAGGGTTTGAACTGTTCTCCAATCAGCGCTCTAGCCATACGGCACTCACACAATTTCTTTTTACACATTTTTTGTGGCTAAAGCGCTGATTGGAGAGCAGTTCAAACTGTTTAGCTCACAGAACAAAATTACTTTTAAAGTGGGCGGCCGGAGCGTGAGGTATTTGAATTTCAGCGCTACAATTAAAAAGTAAGTTATAGCGCATCTTCATTGCAAATGACGAATTAAAGTCCATCCAAAATATCGCTAACATTCCGGATCGGTTTATACAAAGGGGAAAATTTAGCACCACTTTAATACAAAAAAAAATAATTTACTTATACTTTTGTTTTATTTTTTTAGAAACTATTACATAGTTGCTTCCATGGAATTTAATTTTATTCTAATCCCAAAGAATAGAAACGGGAGCAAGATAATAGTAAATGAAGATAGAAAAACCAACATATGGTGAGAACCTGCAATGAATCTTCTGTTTACCATTTTTATGAACAAGACTTCAGAAAACAGGAATGCGCTGATTATTAAAAGATAAGCGGAACAGACAACTAAAAAACAAACAAAATAGCTATGGTGTTAACCTCAAGAGAAACTACATGAAAAATCGCCACTCTTATGAATCAGATTTCTACTTAAAGGAGTCATTGAAAAGCACATATATTTGTAAGGTTAAGCAAGCAAGACTTCCTCAGAGAATCTGCTTTTGCAACCGGTTTTCATGCTCAGCAACAGATCCATTAAGCAGAAACCATAAAAGAAAAAAATCAGGGGCATCAACTACAATTGAATTTCCAATAGTGTGCAAACAATCACTGCGACTAGAAGAGACTGCAGAAAAGCCTTTTAGCCTGGTGGCCTTCATCCATTAAATTTAATCATATGGTTCAGAACTTCCATTATCTACTGTCATGCAACTGTTAAGCCTCACAGACTACGCCATGAAATACTTAATGGGCACACAATATGTAGGTCATATTTAATGCTGGAAGCCACTTCCATGAGAATCCCATCAACCAATTCCCAAATCAGTTAACGAAATGTTGAAGAAGCCACTTTCTGATTAACCGATGAGTGCACTTAAAGCAAAAGAGCAAGACGGGTGTTTATTATGGTCACCCAAAATAATCTGGCATATCAATATGAGCTAGACGCATGAAACGGAGGAAGCCATAGTGTCAGTGTTTGTTTTCTAATAGGGAAACATATAAACAATTGCACATAAATTACAGTAAGACCAAAGACAAACAATAAGTACAAATCACTGTAAATACAGGTACAAATCCCCAAATCCAGAATTTCAAAACCCAAACTTATTCTGAAATCCAAACTTTTTAATTATTTCTTTCATGTAATTGGCAAGAGTCCATGAGCTAGTGGCGTATGGGATATACAATCCTACCAGGAGGGGCAAAGTTTCCCAAACCTCAAAATGCCTATAAATACACCCCTCACCACACCCGCAATTCAGTTTTTACAAACTTGGCCTCCTATGGAGGTGGTGAAGTAAGTTTGTGCTTAAAGTCTACCATTTTGATGTATTTGCTTCTTCAGAAGCAGTTTTTGGTAGAAACGTTCTTCAGGCAGCTGTTTCAGTTTGATTGCATTTCATTTATGAGGAAAAACTTATTTTTCTGGTTGTGGATTTAATTTTTTCAGCGGAAAATGGCTGTTTTTATTTTATCCCTCCCTCTCTAGTGACTCTTCTGTGGAGTTCCACATCTTGGGTATTGCTATCCCATATGTCACTAGCTCATGGACTCTTGCCAATTACATGAAAGAAAACATAATTTATGTAAGAACTTACCTGATAAATTCATTTCTTTCATATTGGCAAGAGTCCATGAGGCCCACCCTTTTTATGGTGGTTATGATTTTTTGTATAAAGCACAATTATTTCCAAATTCCTTTGTTGATGCTTTTTACTCCTTTCTTTATCACCCCCACTACTTGGCTATTCGTTAAACTGAATTGTGGGTGTGGTGAGGGGTGTATTTATAGGCATTTTGAGGTTTGGGAAACTTTACCCCTCCTGGTAGGATTGTATATCCCATACGTCACTAGCTCATGGACTCTTGCCAATATGAAAGAACTTACTTTATCAGGTAAGTTCTTACATAAATTATGTTTTTTTTTAAATAAAATTATCAAAAAATACTTTTTCATATCCATTTCAGGGCCGCATATAAATGTATAAACACACAAATAATATACTTCCTAAAAATGTTAAGTGGCACCGGGGATATAGGTAAGGTGGTTACAGGATGCCCTCTAGCTTCGGTCGTCCCCTTTAGGGGGCTCTTTTGAGTTTTAAGCATCAAAAAAACACAGTTTTATTTCTGCCTTTTCCTTGGGCCACAAAAAATATGGCACACATTTTTTGTTCTGCTTTTTTCCCTGGGGCCGCAAAGACTAGTGCAGATTTAAAGGGACATGAAACTCAATTTTTTCTTTCATGATTCAGATAGAGCATACAATTTTAAATAAAGTTTCCAATTTACTTTTATTATGAAATTTGTTTTTATTTCATGCTATTCTTTGTTGAAGAGATATCTAGATAGACAGTGCTGCCATCTAGTGGTCTTGCTAATATACAACTGATGCAAAACTGCTGCAGACACGTGCACACCCCTGTACTTACCTTCCTGTTTTTCAACAAAGGATTACAGGAAAATGAAGAGAATTTGATAATAGGAGTAAATTGGAAAGTTGTTTAAAACTGTATGCTCTATCTGAATAACGAAAGAAACATTTGGGGTCTCATATCTCTTTAAAAACAAACCTGCAGTGCACGAAACAGAAGGGTAAAGAAATTAATATTTTCAGAACACACCTTTGCTTTACACAACACCACAACACCAATCAGTAAAGGAAATGTATTTACTGTTTTTCAGATAACACAAGCGGGGCAACATTTAATTATACAAGTTGCCAGTCTGGTCTCAGGGCAGAGAATCTCAAGACTGCTAAATATTCAGTACAATTTGGCAGCTGTGAAACTGTTCTGCATTTGCTCGTAATGAAAGCTCTTAAAAAACTTTAAATTCTTCTAAGCAATGCAAAAATAAAGAGGGGGCTTACTTAAATTTAATATTGGTGAACTTAGTAGTTAAGTTTGCATTTAAAGGGACAGTCTACACCAGAATTTTTATTGTTTTAAAAGATAGATAATCCCTTTATTACCCAGTCCCCAGTTTTGCATAACCAACACAGTTATAATAATACACTTTTTACCTCTGCGATTATCTTGTATCTAAGCCTCTGCAAACTGCCCCTTTTTTCAGTTCTTTTGACAGACTTGCAGTTTAGCCAATCAGTGATGGCTCCCAGTTAACTTCACGTGCACGAGCACAGTGTTATCTATATGAAATACGTGAACTAACACCCTCTAGTGGTGAAAAACTGTTAAAATGCAATCTAAAAGAGGTGGGCTTCAAGGTCTAAGAAATTAGCATATGAACCTCCTAGGTTAAGCTTTCAACTAAGAATACCAAGAGAACAAAGCAAAATTGGTGATAAAAGTAAATTGGAAAAATGTTTAAAATGACATGCTCTATCTGAATCATGAAAGTTTATTTTGGCCTAGACTGTCATTTTAAAGGGATATAAGATTAAAAATGTTTCTATTACCCACTTTGCTTGGTTCTCTTCGTATTTATTGAAGGATGCGCTACCGGGACCTAGCTGAACACATCAGTAAGCCAATGATAAGAGGGATATATGTGCAGCCACCAATCAGTAGCGAGCTTACCTAGGTATGCTTTTCAGCAAAGGATACCAAGAAAATAAAGCAAATTCGATAATTGAAGCTAACTAGAAAGTTGTTTAAAACTGAATGCTATATCAAAATCACAAAATATTTTTTTGGGTTTCATGTCCCTTTAATTTTAAAATAAACATTTAATTTTATAAGTTATGAGAAATGCAAATTTTAAAAAAATTACTCAGTATACTCAGTAAGGTCAGTTCATATTCCAACAGTATTTATAATTACATTCAATTAAACCAGGGGTCGACAAATCTGTTTCAAATTTAGGAGCCAGTAAGAATATTTAGGAGTCAGGCACACTTTTAGGAGCCCGAATGTGGTATTTGTATATAGATATATGGAAAATAACCCAAAAAGTTAGGAGCCATGGGTCGAATTCTTGGAGCCAGTGGCTCCCAGGTTTGTCGAGCCATGACTTAAACCTATTTTACTATTCTCAGAAAATTAAAATGTCAATTCTGTCAATTGTACTAATATTTTAAGTAATAAATATCTTGAATAAAATCCAATCTCAGCAAGAGTAGATCAGAAAAAGAAGGCAGTGGTGTTCCTTACCGGTTGTGAACTGACTTTTCAGCTTCTGGAAAACAGGATCTTGTGCAGTAGCCTGAGCTCTCCGTGCAAGTGACTCGGAGGCGGCACTGGAGAACATTGTGGAGACATTGGACACGTTCTCCAGACCAACTCCAAAAGTGCTAACCAATTTCTTCACAAAGTTTAGAGTGTGGGGGGTGATTTTGGCATCAGAAACGGCTCCGCTCTTTTCGAAGGCTACTGAGTAACATTTTGCTAGCCCCTGTTGCAGCTGTCTAAGGACCTGAAAAAAAAAAAAAATGACAGTAGAACCCACCATGAGTTTGTTATACACTGAGAAGCCTTAGGAGGCTGGAACACAACAGGCAAATAAAAACAAATTGGTTTGTAAAAAAACAACAGTGCACGCTTTTCTTATATGCTATCTCTGCAAAGTGTCCTTTTTACACTTACCTCTACTGAAAGTGGTTAAAAGCAATGCGAAACCCAAAAATGTTTCTTTTGTGATTCAGATCAGAGCATACAATTTTTAAAAAGTTTCCAATTTACTTCTATGATTAAATTTGCATTGTTCCCATGATATTTTGCGTTGACAAGATACCTAGGTAGACACTACACTACAAGTAGAGCACTACAAGGGAGGGTAAGTGCTGCCATCTATTAAATGGGAAAGCATTCTTGCAAAACTGCTGCCATATAGTACTCCAGAAATGTGCCGTCATCCAATATCATCGCCGCTTTTCAAAAAAAGATACCAGGAGAATGAAGAAAATTTGATAATAGAAGTACATTAGAAAGTTTTTGTTTTTTTTAAATCGCATGCTCTATCTGAATCACAAAAGAAAACAATTTGGGTTTTATATCCCTTCAAGCCTTGTAAAAACATTTAAATTACAGCAGACAGTTACAGTACAGTAGATAATGAGCCGACACCCACAGGAAGTGGGGTGTTTATTCAGTGCTCGTTGGTTCTGGGAGGCATTTCAGTACATTTTATCAGACATTTTTCCTCTAAACTAAGTGCTGTGATTTATAAGTTTGCACTCATGTAGCTTAAAACATCTTATATGATACTGCATTTATTCTTCTTGCGGAATCGTGCACTATTTTTCCTTAAGGTAGTTATAAAAACATAATTTATGCTTACCAGATAAATTAATTTCCTTCCTGGCAGGGAAAGTCCACGACTTTATTCCTTACCGTTGGAAAATACAACACCTGGCCACCAGGAGGAGGCAAAGACACCCCAGCCAAAGGATTAAATATCCCTCCCACTTCCCCTATCCCCCAGTCATTCTGCCGAGGGAATAAGAAAAAGTAGGAGAAACATCAGGGTATAAAAGGTGCCAGAAGAAATAACATAAAAAGGGAGCCGCCCATCAAAAAAATAAATTACAGGGCGGGGTCATGGACTCTACCTGCCAGGAAGGAAAGGAATTTTTCTGGTAAGCATAAATTATGTTTTCCTTCCATAAGGCAGGGAGAGTACATAACTTCATTCCTTACTGTTGGAAAAACTATACCCAAGCTCCAGAGGACACTGAATGAATAACGGAAGGGAACAGAAAAAAGAGGCGGAACTCTATTCTGAAGGCACCACAGCCTGCAAAACTTTTCTCCCGAAAGCTGCTTCAGCCGAAGCAAACACATCAAACTTGTAAAATTTAGAAAAAAAGTGTATAAGGAAGACCAGGTAGCTGCCTTACAAATCTGATCCATTGAGGCTTCGTTCTTAAAAGCCCAAGAGGAAGCCACTGCTCTAGTGGAACGAGCCGTTATCCTCTCAGGAGGCCGTCTTCCCGCTGTCTCATAAGCAGATGACACTCCTAAACCAGAAGGATAGAGAAGTTGTAGTAGCCTTCTGCCCCTTACGCTTCCCCGCATAGATGACAAAGAGGAAGATAGTCTGAATTCCTTAGTAGCCTGAAGATAGAACTTCAAGGCACGAACCACATCTAGATTGTGAAGCAAACGTTCCTTCGCTGAAGGAGGATTAGGACACAAGGAAGGAACAACAATTTCTTGATTAATGTTACGATTCGACACCACCTTAGGGAACCCTAGTTTAGTGCGTAAAACCACCTTATCAGCATGAAAAACCAGATAAGGGGGATCACATTGCAAAGCAGAAATCTCAGAAACTCTGCGCGCAGAGGCAATAGCCAACAAAAAAAGAACCTTCCAGAACAATTTAATGTCAACAGTATGCATAGGCTCAAACTGAGCCTGCTGCAAAAAACTAAGAACAAGATTGAGGCTTCAAGATCTAAACACGGGCCTTATCATAGCCAGAGCCTTAACAAAGGACTGCACTCAACCTCGACCCATACCTGGGTGGCTTGGTATTGAGGCTGGATGCCATGAGAGCTATCTCCGGCATCCCCCACTCGCTGCATATCTTTGCAAACACCTCGGGGTGAAGATACCATTCCACTGGGTGAAAGGACTGCCTGCTGATGATGTCCGCTGACAGCGTACATTTGTGAGTCTCTGCCCACTCTAGTATCTGAGACACTTCTTTCATCACCAATGAACTTCTCGTTCCCCCTTGATGGTTGATATAGGCAACCGAGGTTATATTGTCTGATGGGAATCTGATAAACTGGGACGAACCCAAAAGGGGCCAAGCCTTCAAGGCATTGAAGATTGCCCGGAGTTCCAAAATATTCATCAGGAAGGGAGGACTCCTCCTGAGTCCACAGACCTTGTGCTTTCTTGGCACCCCAAACGGCTTCCAAGCCGGAAAGGCTTGTGTCCGTAGTCACAATCTCCCAGGACAGTCTCAAAAAGCACGTGCCTTGGGACAGATGATCTGGACAGAGCCACCAGAAGAGCGTGTCTCTCGACAGGTTGACCAGCACAATCTGTTGAGGCAGATCTGAATGGTCGCCGTTCCATTGTCTCAGCATGCATAGTTTTAAGGGTCTGAGACGGAATCTGGCAAAAGAAATGATGTCCATGCAGGACACCATGAGTCCGATTACCTCTATACACTGAGCCACTGAGGGTCTCAAGGAGGCCTTGACGGCAAGACATGCAGAAGCTAGCTTGCAACGTCTCTGATCTGTGAGGAATATTCTCATGGATATGGAGTCTATTATAGTTTCCAGGAAATTCACTCTTGTACTTGGAATAAGAGAACTCTTTCCAAGTTTATCTTCCATCCATTTGATCGAAGAAGACTGAGAAGGGACTCTGAATGTTCTTCCGCTAGACGAAAAGATGGTGCCTGTACCAAGATATCATCCAGGTAAGGCGCTACTGCAATACCTTGTGTTCTGGCAACGTCTAGAAGAGCCTCCAGAACATTTGTATATATCCTTGGAGCAGTAGCTAGGCCAAAAAGAAAGAGGGAACATTCAGAAACTTGTTTAAGCACTTTAGGTCCAGAATTGGACGGAAAATTCCCTCCTGCTTTGGAACCACGAAAAGATTTGAATAAAATCCCAAACCTCTTTCTGCTATAGGTACCGGGACAATTACTCCTAGAGAGGAGAGATCCCGTACGCAACCAAAGAAGGCAGCCCTCTTTTCTGGACTTGTCGAAAGACTGGAGAGGAGGAATCTGCCCCTGGGCGGATGAGACTTGAATCCTATCCTGTATCCATGAGATAAAACCTCCAGACCCAAGGATCCTGTACATCCTGGAACCAAGTATCTGAAAAACAAGACAGTCTGCCCCCTACTCGATCCGATCCCGGATCGGGGGCTGCCCCCGATCCGATCCCGGATCGGGGGCTGCCCCTTCATGCCGATTTGCTCTTGGCGGGCTTCTTAGTCTGTTGGACTTATTCCAGGAGTGAGGGGGCTTCCAAGTACTCTTGGGATGCTCGGACTTGGAAGAGGACTGCTGTCGTTGCGACTGGTCAGCACGAAAGGAACGAAAATTAGACAGTTACTATCCCTTAGGCCTATTTTTCTTATCTTGCGGTAGAAAGGCACCTTTCCCTCTGATAACTGTAAAGAAAATGGAGTCCAGCCCTGGACCGAATAAAATCTTCCCCTTGAAAGGAATACAAAGGAGTCTGGATTTAGAAGTCATAACCGCAGAACAAGACTTCAACAAGAGAGCCCGGCGGGCTCAAACTGCAAAGCCAGCAGCCTTTGCATTTATGCGAATAATCTGCAGATTCGCGTCACAGATGAAGGAGTTAGCAATTCTCAGTGCCTTAATTCTCTCCTGAATATCCTTGAGGGGAGTCTCCACCTCAATGAGCTTTGACAGAGTGTCAAACCAGTAGGTAGCTGCTCCAACTGCTACCGGTTGAAATAAAATCCCTGCATGCTGAAACCTCTTCCTCAGAAAAGTTTCCATTTTTTTTATCCATAGGCTCTCTAAACGAAGAACTATTCTCCAGAGGGATAGTAGCATGTTTAGCCAGTGTGGAGATAGCGCCATCCACCTTCAAGATGGAGCCCACAAATCTATTTAAGAGTCAGGGACCAGGAATAATTATTTAAAAGTAAATGAGGGGGAAAAAGAAGTTCCTACTCTTTCCCATCCATTACTAATAATGGTCGCCATCTTAACTGGCACAGGAAAAGTCAGAGGAATCTTCCTATCTTCGTAAACCCTGTCTAATTTAGGGATCTTGGGCTCCTCAGGGAGTGTAGCCTCTGGAACCTCTAGAGTAGACAGAACCTCCTTTAATAAAAAACGCAGATGCTCAATTTTAAATCTAAAGGAGGGTTCCTCTGCTGAAGGAGGTTTAGTAACTAAAGTCTCATCCTCGGATAGCTGGGATATAGTAGCTAAATCCGACAAATATTTAGATGACTCTAGGTCAGGAGAACTATGTTTAACCTATCTCTTGCGTTTGTTAGAGCGAGGTAAGGCACTCAGGGCCACAGACACTGCCGATTGTAACTGCGCAGTAAAGTCCTCTGGAAAAAAGCCCCCTCCAGATGGAGGATTAGTTGAGCCGCGGGGAACTGCATGTGGAGCGGGTAATGTAGAGAGGGTAGTTATTTCTCGGGACCCAGACTCCTGAGAAGTAGACGGCTCCGAAGGGCTAATAGTGCTATGAGTATTAGCAGGCTTGTCTCCCTTCTTAGACTTTAGAACAGTGTTTAGGCAAATGGAACAAAATTAAGCAGGCGGGCAAACCACAGCCTCATCACAATATAAACAGGAATTATTAATCAGTAGAGAAGGAGCGGAACATTCTAATGTGGTAACAGAGTCCTCCACAGCTTTGTATATACCCACAGAAGGACAATTAAAAAGAAACGCTTTTATTTAAAAAAACAGCACCTTAATACTAACAATGGCTGGGGCACTCACCACCTCTTGACATGAGTCTATGAGTAAGCACCAGTGAGGTGCGAAACATGTCAGACTTACTGCTCTTTTGCTGCCATGTCTGTTCATTCTTTTAAGATGCTCTAATAAATTTAGTTTTTTATTTTTTTATTTATGTTTTCTTTTAATTTTCAAAATAATACAAATTATGAGCAAACAGTAAATTAGAGTCGCAGCTCAACATTAAGTTCCAGAAACGATACATATGTTATGGTAAGCAAGGTCATTCAATATATGGCTCAGGATATAGTCTCAGACATATGTATAAACCATAGTCCAATGTTCATTAATTTCTTCAGCGTGTGCTAGAGTTTTAGAGTTCCTATTATAAGGAGTTGTTAAGCGTTGGAGAAAATGGAGGAACTCCTGTTGTCTCAAAGATAGGACTAATGGTTCCCCTTGTCGTGGTGGGTTACAAGGGAGGAGCCCTCGTATCAGGTTCTATCACACATATGCACTAATGATAATCTTTTAACTCAGTAGAGCATGCAACTTAAGTAGAGGAATTAGGAAAGGGGGGAAAGGGGAGAGAAGAAGACAGAGAGAAAGTTTAGATATAGGGACAGTAGAGTAGGTAGGGTGCCAGTGATTGCTAGGTGTGATTCATACGGGATTAAAGGTGAAGGACTCCCAAAGGAAGAGGATATCTTGGTATAAAGCTAGTTGGCCTAATTTAAGATAGTGTAGTCTCTCCAGAAGAAGGTTTTTGTTAACTAGGGTTACCCATTCTAGGTTGGAGGGTGCTAGGGCTGATTTCCATTTCCTGGGGATTAACTGGTTTGCCGCATTTAGCATTATTTGAAAGAGGTGTTTTCGTATTTTGCAGTTGATGGCAGGGGGTTGACATAGTAGGACAAGGTCTGGGGTGGGGGTGATATTTGTGCTTATAATTTTATTGATGGTATCAAAAATTTGCGACCAGAAAGGTTTTATAAGTTTGCATTCCCACCAAATGTGTGTAATGTGACCATCTTGGATGCATTCTCTCCAGCAGGATGGGGATGCGTTTTTATAGATAAATCTCAGCCTTGCTGGTGTCAAGTACCACCGCATCATTATTTTGATGTTGGTCTCTTTGGCTTGTGCTGAATGTGCTGAATGTGCTAGACTGTCAAATCTACGCGCCCAGAGTTTTGGGGAGGTGTGCAACCCCAATTCGAGGTCCCATCTTTTGGTATAGGTCGGGAGATGTGGGAATGACTCATTTAAGATTAATTTATGCAGTTTGGAGATGGTGCCGCGCGTTTCGTCTGTTGTGTGGCATATTCTTTCAAAGGGGGTCAATGGGCGTATCAAGTCTTTCAAACATTTGTGTGTAGCTATATAATGTCTAATTTGGTGGATTCGAAACCATGAGGACAGGACTGGGTGCTTCAAGGATTCAAGTTGGGTTGTGGTTTTGAGACTCTGATTATCATCTGTCAAGAGATATAAGGGAAGAGATTTAATCGGGTTTGTGAGAAGGGGAAAGGCTAGATTAAGCCCCGGCGGGAATTCTGGGTTGTTTAAAATTGTGGTTAGGGGAGAATGTTTGGAAGATATTTTGTTTGGGGATTTGTTGATTCGTCTCCAGTCAGACCATGTTTCGTTTGTTATAGAGGAGGTTGAGATTACATACTTGTTAAAAAATCCTGGATTCCAACTTATCTCATCCAATCTCTGTGATAGTGACAGGGTGTTTTCCAGTTGTACCCAATTTTTGGAGTTAGGTCCTCCTAGTTTACACCAGTCGGAAATTCTCTGTAACGAGACGGCTAATTTGTAGGATCGAAGGTGTGGAACACCCAGTCCCCCCTCAGAAGGAAGTTTGTATAGCGTATTTTTGTTAATTCTAGGTGGTCTGCGTTTCCAAATGTAATCATTTATAATTTTTTGTAGTACGTCTAGGTCCTTTTGAATGCCTGGAATGGGAGTCGTTTGGAGAATGTATAAAACTTTTGGAAGTAGTGTCATTTTTGTGGCATGAATCCTACCCAGCCATGAAATATTTTTGGGCATCCATGCTGATATGAGACTCTTGAATTCTGAAATTAAGCTACCATAATTTTGTGGGCGGAGGTCTGTTATATTTGGGGTTATCTTGATACCTAGATATTTCAAGTATTTTGTTTGTGGTTTTAAGGGGCAGGTCATTTTTAATTCTTCTAGGAGCTGGTTGGTGAGGTTTATAGGCAGGTATTCTGATTTGGTCACATTGACCAGGAAGTTAGACACAGTCCCATATCTGTCTAATTCCGAGATAGAAGTTCTGAGGGAGGTGAGAGGGTTTGTGAGGGTAAGAAGAATATCGTCTGCGAAAATCGCAAGTTTGTGAGTTTGCTCTCCCACTTCTATCCCCTAAATCAGGTGGTTATGTCTTATTTTAGTGGCTAGTGGCTCTAAGGCTAAGATGAATAATAGGGGGGATAGCGGGCATCCCTGTCGGGATCCGTTCCTGATTTCAAAGGGGTCGGACAATGTGCCGTTAATTCTAATTTGAGCTGTCGGGTTGGTGTATAGGGCGGATATTTTCTGGATAAAGGGGTCAGGAAAGTTAAATCGTCTCAGGGTTTCTTGTAGGAAGGTCCAGTCCAGTCTGTTGAATGCCTTTTCGGCGTCAGTCGATAGGAAAACAGTTGGGGTTTTGTTTTGTGAGATAAATTCTAAAAGGTTGAGAACTTTGACAGTGTTGTCTTTGGCCTCTCTGTGGGGAACAAAACCCAAATTTACGCAAGAATCTTGGCGTAAATTTTTAGATCTATGTTGAGTAGGGAAATTGGTCTGAAGTTGGCTGGGGAGTCTGGGGGTTTACCTGGTTTGGCAATGACAGAGATAGTAGCTTGTAGGATGCTATCAGGGAAAGGGTGGCTATCTGAGATACAATTAAATAGGTTAGTTAGGTGTGGGACTAGAAGATTTGCAAATGTTTTATAGTAGGAACCTGTGAAACCGTCCGGGCCAGGGGCTTTATTTTGTTTTAGTTGTTGTATCGCATCCTTTACCTCTGAGGGGAGGATAGGCCCCTCCAACAACTCTCTTTGTTCGGGGGTCAATTGTGTGAGTTGGGTATCAGCAAGGTACTGATGACATAGTTGGCTCTGGGTTTGGGAGTCTCTGTTGGGGTATAGATTATAAAGTTTATGGTAAAAACTCTTGAACTCATTCGCTATGGAGAGGGTGTCTTCCAGATGTTTGCCTTGGGTAGATTTTAGTGAATGTACATATGTTTTTTGCTGTTGTTTTTTTAAGGCTCTAGCAAGATATTTCCCTGATTTGATGCCTTCCCTGTAAAAGGTTTGGTTAAGGTGCAGTAATTGTCTTTGTGACTTGATGTGAAGGAGGGAGTTTAGTTTATCTCTTTTTTCTTTAAGTTCCCCTAGTGTTGCATTATCTTGGGGATTGACCTTGTGAGCATAATCTAGATTAGATATCTCGGCTGAAAGTTGTTCTATTTCTAGTTTACTTTTCTTTTTGTGCTTTTACCTTGATAAATTCCCCTCTAATTGTGCATTTATGGGCTTCCCATAGGGTTGTCATCGTCACATCTGGTGTATTGTTGAGTTCAAAGTAATCCTTAATATAAGTTGCAAAAAGCTTGGACTGGCTTGGGTCTAATAATAAATGGTCATCAAGTCTCCATTGAAAGGCCCTAAATGGGGCTGATGGCCATCTGATGGTGCATGAGACTAAGGAGTGGTCTGACCAGGAAGTATGTTTTATCTGCGAGTTTCTGGTATGAGAGAGAGGAGCAAATGGTCTACAAATATGTAATCTAGTCTAGAGTAGCTCAATTTAGGATGGGAGAAGAAGGTGTAGTCTTGTTTTTGGGGATTAAAAAATCTCCAAGTATCGTGTAGGCCTAGAGTTCTAAGTTTCCGCCAGATTTTAGCTAGATTTGGGGTTTTGGTCCTAGACTCTGGGTTAGAGCAATCAACTGTGGGGTCTAGGGGGAAATTAAAGTCTCCCGCGACTATGAGGGAGCCCTTTGCCTCTTTCAAAATTAGGTCTGAAACTGAGTTTATAAATTTGTCTTGTTTGGAGTTAGGGGCGTATACATTAATTAGGGTTACTGGTTTGCCATATAACAGTCCTTTCAGGCATATATATCTACCCTCTTTATCGGTGGTACATTGGGTTTTGGTAAAAGGTAAGGATTTGTGGAGCAGAATGCTTACGCCATTGACTTTTTTACTGGGATGTGTACTATGGTAATGTTGCAGATAGTGTGGGGAGAAGTATTTGGGAATATTTTTGGCTTTAAAGTGTGTCTCCTGGAGCATCAATATATGCCCATTTTTTTTCTGAAGGTCAATAATGGCCATTCTCCTCTTCTGGGGGCAGTTTATTCCTTGAGTGTTCTGTGTGATGATAGTTAGTTCATTCAGACCGTAACTACCCATTGGAGGTGTGTGGAAAGGCCAACTTTGTTAGTGTAGATATAGAAAGACCAAGAGGTTAGGTCGGTGTGGGTGCACCTAGGGAGTAGTAAAGAAGGGGAAAGGTGAGAAAAGCGTGAGGAGAGAGAAAGAAAAGACATAAAAAGGAGAGAGAGAAATATGCAAAATACAATTTTTACTAATATTACATAAAACATTCCTAGAAATAAAGGAGAAAATCTCCCAACTGAATGAGAACCATTAACGAATATGCTTTGTTAACAGTCAACAATTTGCAAATATTTATCATGGCATTATTTTAACGTAGAACTAAAAAACAAATAACATTCTGCAGTATGAAACCAGAGAACAAATGAAAACAAATGAAAAGGAACAGGTTTAGCCTGGAATGACACATCATCACTGTGGGTAGCTATCCCACCAAGTGCGATGGGTAACTTAATTACTTAAAAAGTGTCTCATATATTTACCACATCACACTAGAGTCAGCCTTTATCACCTCTGGGAGACAATGCAGGCGGTAAGGATTTTTGTGCTCTCCTTTGACGGACTAGGATCCATTCCCTCCTCTGCGGGAGTGGAGGGGGTCCTGAGGGGATGTGATCTTTATTTTGAGCCGAAGTGATCTCATCGAGTTGTGGTGGTTGTATGTCCAGTTCCTTACATATAGATTGGATGTCTTCTACAGCAGAGCATGTTAAACGCTTGCCTTTCCATAGAATTATTAGATGGAAGGGAAAACCCCATCGATATGGGATGTTTCTTTTCCTCAGCATCATGGTTAATGGTTTAAGCTCTCTGCGTTTGGACAAAGTTCTTTGGGAGAGGTCAGCAAATAGTTGTAACTCCACATTATCATGCCTAAGGGGTTGTTGTTCCCTAGCAAGCTTCATCAATTCTTCCTTAACTTGGTAGTTGGTTATTCTGACTATAATATCTCTCAGTGGCTGATCATTTTGTGGTTTCGGGCGAAGAGCTCTATGAGCTCTATCTATGTCGATTAAAGCACTGAAGAAGTTTTGGAGATATTGCTCCAGGTCAGGGGTGGTGACAGCCTCGGGGACACCTCTGAGCCTGATGTTGTGGCGTCTGCTGCGGTTTTCCGCGTCATCTAGTTTGTCTTCCAGCTCGAGAATATTTGCCCCCTGACCTTGGACAGTTTTATGCAACTCTGAAATGGCTTCAGCGTGGGAGACCTGAGTAGTTTCGAGCGTCTCAACCCTATGCCCTATTTCAGATATATCTTTCTTGAGGTCAGAAATCTCATCTCTAATGCATTGCTTGACCTGAGAGATTAGTAGTGAAAAGTCCTTTTTAGAGGGGATTGAATTAAAGAGCGCTGTAGGTATGGTGATATTTTCAGTGGGTTGATCACTCTCTGATTCTGATGAACTTTGGCATAAGGTATGCTCAGGGGGATCTGCTTCTTCTGACATGTTAGTTTTGGCTTCTAAGGCCTTAAAGAAGGTATTCACAGTGTGTGAGGTGGTTTTCAGTTGCTTACTGTTTTTAATCGGTTTGCTGCCCTTTTTAGGCGACATTTTAGCTTGAGCTAAAAGTGATGTGTGTCACTTGAATAAGAGCTGAAATGTGATGTTAGGTTATGTGGTGTAAAGAGTAAACCACCCTCCAGTTGTTAGTGAATGGGTTATAGCTGTAAATTCTTTGATAATAAAGCACCCCAAAGGCTGATCATAGGTAGTATCTTATTGAAGGAGAGCTTCTGTAAGTAAATATGCTTATTTAAAAAGCGTATCTCCTGTAACTGTGGTTTCTGAATTTGTTCTCATATAATCTTGCAGGAGTTAGATTCTTAGCCACCCTAATTTATAATGTATACATCTGTATGTTAATTGATAATAGTAAACTGTTAGTACATTTATAGCCCCATTTCTGGGTTCCTTTAACAATGTTCATGTGCTGGTTCAGAACCGTTATTTAGGGCAATCAGTAGTTCTGTGCGTCTCTGCTATATTCCTTTAATAACCCATGCTGCTTCTTTTTTTTTTTTTTTTTTACTTTAGCTCAGGCTGCGGCCTTTCGCGGGACTCACCTCTGCCTCTCCGATCCGTGTGCGGTCTTTTTGTGTTGGGTCTTTGCCCCAATTATGTCCGGACACTGCTCTCTTGTTGGTGCAGGTCTTTTGGGAGTTCCGGTGGGACTTTACATGTCCCGAGAGAGCAGGCCGAGTAAAGGGCCAGGTGTGAGGAGGCCGCTGCTGCTTTCTTCTAAACGATGGTCCGGCAGCTGAGGTTGTAAAATGAGCTGTCCCAAAGTGAGCACCATTAGGTCAGTCGTTCTGGACACTAATTGTAACTGTTTAGATAGCTGTGGCAAGAGCCAATATCGTCCTCAAACAGATAGGGCTTAGGAGCACTAGAAAAACGCAGCCATCTCCTAGGCTGGCTAGCTCCGCCCCCCCTAAATTTAGTTTTTTATACATTATCCGCTTGGAGTAGTACCTGCCTAACCGCTTCCTGTCTTTGCATACTCACGGATTGATCCTCCGTTTAAGGCTACGGTACTCCAGGGGAAGGTAATATGACATAAGCCCGTTTGGGCTTCCGGTCATTCCAGCTGAACGCCTAGGTTGCGGCACTACTTTCTACTTGCTACACACTCACCACCTCCTAGACCCAGACAGTGAAAACGCTCTCCTCAGGAGTGATGTCTGCAGCAGGATCTTAGGAAATGAAAGAGACCGCACCCGGTCACGTGGTACGTCAAGACAGGACTTCCCCTGCTATGAAAAAGGGCACCAAGCTATTATGAGCTGCACAACACTTCAAAAACGGAAGTGAAACCTGTTTGTTCCAAGCCAAAAACACAAAGCCTATGAGCCTAGAAAAACTCTCACATTAAGCAGATATAAATCCCCACACTGTTCAAATAAGAGATATTAACCCTTGATCCTATGATCCTATCGAGGTATAAAGGAGTCACACTGTGACCCTGTATAGCGTTTAAAAATGTATATATAAAAAACGGTCTTAGCAACCAGGATCCATGCTGTGGAACAGGCACAGCCTCTCAAGTGTGACAGTCTTGCAGCAGCGCTACTGACATGGACTTGAGTGTGTAACAGCAAGCAGTGAAACTCGTCAACACTGATTGCTCAGGAGCTGTTAGCGACAGTCTGGATGGGTTCGCAGAAAAACTTTCCCTGCATCTCCAGACTCTAACTTTCATCAATACTCTCACTGAGAGGTTGACATTATTACTTAAAACTCCAGTCCTTTCTAGAAGGGAACATACCCATTACAGGACTATCCAAATATTCTGACACTTCTCTGCCACTTCCTATAGTGACGAAAGGCAAAGAATGACTGGGGGACAGGGGAAGTGGGAGGGATATTTAAGCCTTTGGCTGGGGTGTCTTTGCCTACTCCTGGTGGCCAGGTGTTGTATTTCCCAAAAGAAAGGAATGAAGTCGTGGACTCTCCCTGCCTTATGGAAGGAAATGATCTACTCCATAAAATAAAATATAGAAAGTTTCTCAAAAGTAGATATTTTTGCATGTGTGGTTTTTTTTTTCTTTTAAGGTGAATGCAAGGAAAGAAAGTTATTACCTCTTCATGCCAGTTCTCTCTGAACCAGACCATCTGGTCTACGATGCCTTCTAAGGATGATAAGAGAGTGGGATGAAGCTCCCTCTGCATGTGCATGATTCGGCTGCACCTCCACATTGGTGCTGTGGCTCTGATTGGCCCTGGATCAGAGGCAGAATGTGACTGAGTGCCTACTGAACTTGGCTGGTGTTGTCCAGAGTCTATAAGGAAATCAAGATGTTTACACTATTCTTTACCAAAGCTTCTTGTGTGAGTAATTTGTTTAGTAACACAGCAGCCGTGTCCTAGAATACATTCAGTTTATGTATAACCTGTGTGGCTAGATTATTTAAAGGGACATGATAACCCAAATGTTGAAGCACATGGAAGTGATGCAGCATAGTTGTAAGCTGACTAGAAAATATCACCTGAACATTTCTATGTAAAAAAGGAAGATATTGTACCTCAAATTTCCTAAGTATTCACATCCCACTGTAAAGAGACTTTAGTCCCAGGTCAAGCTAGGGATTGTGCATCTGTCATGTGTAGGTACAGTCATGTTATTTTCCTATTCAGTTTAAGCATGTTCTATAAAATCTCATGAGATCACAGCAAAGGCAAAGTATGACCGCAGTACTGCTGATGCTGATTGGCTATTGTTTTTTTTTTTTTCAACTTACAACTTTACAGCAGCTGAAGAATAACCGTTTACACAACATTTACTTTGGTGAACTGAAGAAATTTTGAGGTAAAATATCGTCCTTGTTTACATAGAGATGCTCAGGTGATATTTTCATGTCAGCTTTTTACAGTTATGCTGCATCTCTTAAGTGATTAAGCATATAAGTATTATGTCCCTTTAAGGCAGGGAAAGATTTTTGTCATTAATGACAATAGATACACTATGAAGTATATCCAATTCAATGTATATTTTCTTATTTTACAATTTAGTTTTCATCATCCAGAACTGTTAACTATACCAGTGTCTAATATATCTGGTGAATGGTATTTTTCATCCCGATAAAGTGTATCATTTTTTATTTAGTCACATAAAAGCCGTAAAAGACTCTGAAATAATACCTGAAGAGATTCAGAACCATACTAAAGAAGTCTTAACAGTATGTGGAAATATTTTATTATATCCATTTCCCAAGAGCAAAGAAAAGGAAACCGTGAAATTTTTCCCACCCAGAATTAATAAGTGCAAAATTAGATATAGGGCATTTGAAGTCTAGGTCTCACCACTTTTGTAACGCTCCCGCTGCTCTATCTTCAGGGTCAAATACAGAGTTCTGATGGGGAAGTAAACTGCTTGTGGATACACTCTCCCAACCTGAATGGAGAAAGAGAAAATAAAAGTTAACTTAAAGGGACACTGAACCCAATTTTTTTCTTTCGTGATTCAGATAGAGCATGACATTTTAAGCAACTTTCTAATTTACTCCTATTATCAAATTTTCTTTATTCTCTTGCTATCTTTATTTAAAATGCAAGAATGAACGTTTAGATGCCGGCCCATTTTTGGTGAACAAACTAGGATGTCCTTGCTGATTGGTGGATAAATTCATCCACCAATAAAAAAGTGCTGTCCAGAGTTCTGAACAATGAAAAATGCTTAGGTGCCTTATTTTTCAAATAAAGATAGCAAGAGAACAAAGACAAATAGATAATGGGAGTAAATTAGAAAGTTGATTAAAATTGGGTTCAGTGTCTCTTTAATGTCAGAGAAATATGGGGAAAAAAAAGACCTATAAAGAGGTTGATGGTATGATCAAATATAGGAACACACAAATATTATATAACATATACAGTATATATATATATATATATATATATATATATATATACATATATATACACACACACACACACATATATATACAGTATTTATATGCATGGCATTATAGGGAAATGTAACCCAAATTGTTTCTTTCATGATTCAGATAGATAATACAATTCTAAACAACTTTCCAATTTAATCACATTTGCTTCATTCTTTCTGTATCTTTTATTGAAGGATCAATAATGCACTTCTGGGAGCTGAACATATAGGTTGAGCCAATGACAAGAAACATGTGGAGCCATCAATCATCACCTAACTCCCAGTAGTGCATAGCTGCTCCTGGGCCTATCTATGTACGCTTTTCAATAAAGGATACCAAAAGAACAAAGACAATTTGATAACAGAAGTAAACTGGTAAGTTGTTTAAAATGACATGCTCTTTTTGAATCATGAAAGTTTAATTCACTTTACTGTCCCTTTAACATCTGGCGAAGTGGTTAAGTGGCGAGTCATCAGACTGTGAGCTCTTATATTCAAGCACTTGGAACATTTAAACATATTAAAGAGAGTGTATTTATATTATCTTTAGTCTAGAAAACAAATATTTTATTTGTTCCTGGTAGAGCGCTTCTCTTTCGAATTGTATTTGTATTATGACCCTAAGGGTGATGAAGGAAACCAAACATGGACTCCTTGCCCATTGAGCTTAGAGGAATATGGCTGCACCTCACTGATGAGGCCCAAAGAAGGCGAAACAATTGTCTGGGGTTGCCATGTTCCTTTTTCAGAGGATTGCCTGGTATTTCAGGACTGGACTGACCTTAATAGGCAAGGTTTAGACTGATGTACTTCAGCAAAGTTCTCCTCTGTGAAAAGAATTATTGGGATAAAAAAAGGCTGCTCCTAGGTGGTAACTCGCCATAGAACAAGCCACTGAGCTGTTGTTCATTCATAGTAGAGAGCTTTTCTTTCTGTAAATAATTTATTCTGCAAGACAGCTTCCAACTCTACACTCAGCTTAAGTAGTTCTTTACAATTGCCTCCAGCCAATCAGCGCCTATACAGTGGTTTGGGGTACTCTACTGCTTTGGTGGTGGAAAAACACAAGAGGGTGAAGACGGATTAAGAAGTGTTTGCAGAACAAATGTAACTTCATGTTTCTAACGATTTTATTCAAACCGCTTACTGATGGTGCAAGCTTTAAGACCTACTCTTCTATTTGTATGATGTCATATGAAGGCTGATTTAAAGAGGAAATAAGAGTCCAGACTTACAAGGCTGATTAAACCAGACATAAAGGTCCCTTTAGTCCTTTGTTTAATGCCAAGATTGGCACTGCACCTCAGCTGTCACAAAGGCACTACTTGGTAAGTACGCTCTGTGTGATATACCCAGTACATACCAAATAAATATACAAATATAGAAAAATCCCAATTCCTTACTAGCCCTCTAAAATGCACAGCCCTATTTGTAAGTCCTACCCCCCACACCCTTGTAAAAAAATAACTTTCCAATTTACAATACTTTAATTTTCAAATTTGCTTCGTTCTCTTGTTATCTTTTTCTGAAGGAACAGCATTGCACTACTGGCAGCAAGATGAACAATCTAGTTAGCCAATCACAAAAGACAAATGTGTGCAGGCACCAATTAGCAGCTAGCTCCCACTAGTGTAGGATATGTGCGTATTCTGTTTTAATAATCACTCAAGAGGTTTGGAAAACAGCACACTGATTCTTGGGCTTGTGGGGCACGGAATAAAGGACCTGCCACGTCCAAAGATACAATCTAAGCAACAAAGGTTATTCCAGCCTCCAAGATTTAAAAAGAACCTTTATTTTCTTACATGGGGTCCTCAGAAATAGAACATACGTTTCAAGCCTGCTATAGGCTCTTAATCATGTACACTGTTTTAACAATGGATACCAAAAGAACAAAGCATATTTGAAAATAGAAGTGAATTTAAGCGTCTTAAAATTACATGCTCTATCTGAATCATGCAAGTTTAAATTCTGACTTTCCTATCCCTTTAAAAACTATTTGCTTGCACTTTGAGGGGGGGGGGGGGGGGCTCGAGAGCTGAACTTGCATATAAGAACAACTTGTTGTAAGGGTCAATTAGAGAATCATTTCTATCATCTTTTTGCAACAGAAGGCATAATGTGTTCAGTGCTGCAAGATAAAAGCCATGAACTGTGCAGGAGAGGAAATACGCAGGTATAATTATATCAGCTGTCCTACAAATGAGGATACAAAGAGCAGTAAGCCAAGCGCTGTGGGCTGGCACTAACCATTAAACAGTAACCTCACTACATATAACAAATTCCAAGGGGTAAAAATTATTCAATTAACGTAAAAAAATGACGCTTTTATCAAAAGGAAGAAAAAAAGATAAGTAGATCTTAACGAGTAGTTTTTATCGTTATACAAACATTTCACACTCTATTACGTTTGTAGTACAAGGCTTTTAAGCAGGTTTGGATAAAGACACATCAAGCAACTTGTTCTTATTACGTTTAATATACCCTTAATCACAGAATCGCTACTTATAGAGCTGAATTGTCTTTGCACGGACCGTTGTGTTAGCTTTGAGTTTCCTCGCCAGCCTTCATAAAATATGCACAGATTATGTCTGTGTGTGGCAGCATCTAGAAGGGTAATTTATAGCAAGAGAAGGGTTTCCACGGAAACTGATTGCATAATGAAAAGGATAGGTTTTTCACGGTTGGAAAGGGACAGAGAATTCCTGATCCTTACACCCAGATGCCTGCTTATTATCCACAGCCTCCTTAGGAACTTGTATACCTAATAGGAACACAACCCAAAATGATTATAAAAGGCAAAATATAGACAGAGGCAGGGAATCCGGAGTCAGTTTAAAAAGCTCTTGATTATACAATAAGGGGTTGATTTATTAAAAAGCTACCAGAAGTGCTAGTGGGGGCAAATTTAGTAAAGAACTTCAAGAATGTGAAATGTGCATAAAGCTATAAAAATAATCAAGCCCAGACTTCAGATATAGATCACAATAGACCAGGGGGGCTTCTGGATCTTATCTCCTATCATAATCCTTGTTTTAATCTAGTTGTAGACCAGAGATACCCATCTTTCACTCTCAAGAGCCGAGGAGAGAGCAGATTTTAAGGATATCACTGTGACGGGTTAATTAGTACAAGTGCCTTTGCAAACTGAACGTTGTGGCAAAATCAGATAAATGAAGTATCCGTTTTAAGGTACATAAAGTCCATTTGAATTGAGGACATCTCATATGAAAAGAATCGTTTCCTGATTCAGATGGAGCAGGCAATTTTAAAAGGACATGAAACCCAAAAAATTTATTTCATGATGCAGATAGATTATACAATTTTAAATAACTTTCAAATGTACTTCTAATATTTAAGTTGCTTACTTCTCTTGTAATCTTTTGCTGAAAGGTTTATCTAGGAAAGCTCAGAAGCAGCAAACAACCTAGTTCTAGCTGCCGATTGGTGGCTGCATAAATTTACCGACTGTCCTTGGCTCACCCGTGTTCAGTCAGCAACCAGTAGTGCATTGCTGCTCATTCAACAAAGAGTACCAAGAGAACGAAGAAAAATTGATAATAGGAATAAATTAGTAAATTGCATGCTCTATCTGAATCATGAAAGATAAAATTTGGGTTTCATATCCCTTTAATCAACTTTCTAATTTACTGCTATTGTCATGTTTTCGTTCTTTTGGTATCTTTTGCTGAAAAGCAAGGTTGTAAGCTTAGGAGTCAGCCCATTTCTGGAGCACTATATAGCAGCAGTTTTGAAAGAATGTTATTCATATGCAAGATCACTTTAGGGCACCACCATTCCCTACCATGAAGTGCTGCAGATGCCTACCTAGGTATCTCTTCAACACAGAATTTCATGGGAACTACACAGAGATAGACTTTCACAAATGTGCCCTTATCTGATAACCTCTACAAAATATAAGCCTTCTTGTAATGAGTAAAAAGCTGTTACTGCAGCAGTGTGCGACTTCAAATCCCCTCAGGTTGCCACTAATTTAACATAACGGTACAATTTGAAATGTAAAAATAGGTTTTACATTTGTAATTTCTTTTGAATCAAATTAGTACTGAATGATGTGTAAACAGTCTAATTTGCAAGTGGCAATTGCATTTTAATGGCAATATATATTACTCCAAATGGAAGTGAAAATTCAGTCATATCCCTCAGCTTTTTATCTGACAGTCAGGCTTTTTGTAATACTTTGTGTTTAAAAGGTAACTGTGATATTCTAGTATATGTTATACAAACTTTTAAAAGATTAAAGATATATATATGTATTGTTGTTGTATGTTACCCAGCAGTAATTCAACCAACTCCCAGCTGACGAGTGGCAATAACCACAAAACAGTCTGTCCTGGGATGGTTCTGAATCACTGTACTAACCCTAGATAAGCTATAAAAGCTATATATACAACAATGCTATGGCGTAAAGCAGATTAAAGTAAAAAAGTGAGTCATTGTGAACCTCATTGGCATATCTTTGGCAAACAATGTATTCAGAGGTTTTCTGTGGGAAAAGCAAGTCTTCTGACTTGTACAGATTTGTAAATTAACTACACAATGAGTTATTTTCTCTATATTTTGTGCTTAGTGGAGGATTTTAAACTCACTTTTTGCCTCCCCATAATATTAATTGTTGTATGTATGTGTACTTATTAAAATTATGGGGGGAGATAAAAAACTGAAATTAAAATCCTCCATGTCTCAAAATTAAATCAATGTAAATATTAGGAAATCAAAATCAAATCAATGTAAATATTTGCATAGCTTTGTGCTAATTTCCTATGCAAATATTTACATTGATTTATATATAAGATTTATATATAAGAATTATATATATATATATATATATATATACACATACTTACTCTGTATATATATATATATATATATATATATATATATATATGTGTGTGTGTGTGTGTGTGTGTGCATGTATAAGATTTCATAAGTTACTGAGTCTTATACAATTAACCCCCAGTGTGGAATTCTCAGTCATTTCCCATTCATCATATTATCTACATTGGGCTCCATTTATCAAGCCGTTTGCCCCCCTACGACTGCAGGTCACAATTTATCAAGCAGCGGTCTTGTACGATCGTGGAGATTGATAGCTTGTGTGCAATGTTACATTCTGGCAGCAAATTGCTGCCCACCAAAGGAGAACTGGGGTGGACAGGGGCGAATATGTACGCCCCTGTCCGCCCTTAATTGATAAATCGAGGCCATTGTATTATGGACTGAGAGAACACCTCTCTCTCCCCCCCCCCCCCCCCCCAAAAAAAAAAGTTTTTGTAAACACACTCTCTCTCTCTCTCTCTCTCTCTCTCTCTCTCTCTCTCTCTCTCTCTCTCTCTCTCTATATATATATATATATATATATATATATATATATATATATATATATATATATATATATATATATATTACACTTAAAATACAGAGCTGTGAGTGTGAATAATGTGCTTGAAATTTGCTTATTAGTGTGGTAAATACTACACTGAATCTGCTATTCTGTTTTTGGATTGACATATTAGGTGTTACCAAGCCCTTCATCCACACAGGAAGGGACTGCGTGGTAGATTTAACTAACAACTCCAAATCTTCATTCATATTCACAGAAACAAAACATTTAGGCAGAACAAACCCCCTATTACTGGCTTACCTTTTACACTAATTATAATTTTGGCTTGCAACTGTATTTTCATAGCAAAAATAGTATTTGCTTGGCTTTTTAATAAAAAAAAGAATGTGGTTTACAGTGTCGCTCTACTATTTTCCCCACTTTTGTATAGATTTATATAAATATGCATTTACAGCTGCATTAATGTGGCTGAAGTAATTGTTTTACCACTGTTGTTCTGCTAAACAACATGCAGAAATACTTTTGTGAAAAAAAGAAGCAATTGGTACTCTTTTCCATTTGTGCGTATGAAATAATTATAATTAGTAAGCACTTAAGCACAACAAGGTATAACCCACAATTTGACAATTTATTTAGAGCACGCTTTTAAGCAAAATATCCATTTAAAAAGACTAAAAAAAAAATCCTCAAATACAGAAATTTATTCCCAGGGATCTTATTTGTCAAAGAGGGCAACGTATTATCACGGGTTAAATCTGGAAGTTATTAAAAGGAGAGATGAAAAATACAAATTCATGGATACTAAACAAGTTTAAGATCACTAACTCAGTTCTAAGCAGTGACATCTAACAGCGAAATTTGATAAAGCAAAGGAAGGCGAAACACGCCAGGGATAGGATTAGGGTCTATTTTTTTTGTTTTTAAAATGGTAGATGTATCGCTTAACTCTTGATGGCAGGAATGCTTATGCCAGATAGTTTGAAATATTTGGAAGGCTCAGCCAATCGGCAGTAGATGTAGATCACATTAAATTATATGGGAAAAGTGTGTAGCCATATACATATATATATATATATAAAGTAGTGTTGATGTTGGAGGGCACTCACAGGACTTGTTATAAAGCTAATGAATATACAACTTTTATTTCCAAATTAATTTCACATTAATAAAATGTCGACGTTTCGACCCATCTGTGGGCCCTTCTTCAAGACAATTATCATCTGAAAAAAATACAGAATATACAGATATAATCTAAGTTGACAATATACTGTATCAGGCACAAACTATAAATTAACAGTTAATTACAACAGTGACAACCCTCCATCATAGAAAGCAACAACAAAAAGCAAAAGAGTAGTACACTAGCTCAATGCTGAGCTGACCCTATTAAAAGCCAGGGAAAAGAAAAAGATTATATCTCTCTCACATGGTAGCGACAAAACCACCTATTATTTACTACATTCAAAAATGTATGGGCCACAGCTACCATAGTAAAAGAATAGTGTATACGCAATAAGTTATATGAATACCCATCTATAAGGTTACCAATATGCCCCACACCGAAGAGATCACGACATTCAAGCTAGAAAATCATTGCAGGGAGTGCTGATTGCACTAAAACGGTTAGTGGTTTATGGTTGGGTTTAAAACGTATCTCTGCCAGCATTGCTATGTTGAATATTTGACTAGTTTTGGATTAGCATATGGCGATCTATGGGGTTTCTATGGTATCTGTGTATGTTTACATTTTCTATCTGCTATACGGGGGATACAGAATTACATTATGAGTCTTGGTAACAGATACTTTATTTGTTGTAGGCGATTATGGGGACGCTAGTTAGGCTATAGATGTCTAGCAGAACCGTTACATTAAGTAGTTTTTGTCACGTTAATGGTGACATTGGAAATGTATTCGTTTTTGTATGTTGTTGTCACACCTCTATGTTATTGACCATGGCGTGCACCTATATTTGTGGTTCATAGTATCTTTGTTCATGCGTGTGCACTACAGGATGATCGCTCCACCAGGGAGACACTGTGGGTGGCGTGCACACATGATTTCTGTGTTTGTGGGTGTGCTTGAATGCGCCCCAATGATTAGCTAGTGTTTTCTGGGATTGCCCTATTTATAGGCTGCACATTTTATTTCCGGTATCTCCGATATCTTCACTGGGAGTCCGGCATTGAACGCCGTTGCATGGAGTGCTGTTTGCACTAAAAACAGAAAGTGGTTTATTGCTATGGCTGTTTTCTCTACTCATCTCTGCCAGCATTGTTAAGTTGAATATTTGGTTTCAGCATGTAGTGATCTGTGGGGTATCTATGGTATTGGTGACATTCTCAATTGGCCACATGGGGGTATATTGCCGCATGTTGGTATACATGAGTATGCACTTCTAAAGGGTAGTGTCATTTTTTGAATTGTTATGGGTGTGTCCAATTATTGGATATTTACTCTGGAAGTTTGCTGTATATTACGTTTTGGGGTATGAACGGTACCTACTCTTGTCTTGTATGTATTCACGATTGATTGTATAGCACTGGGATTTCTGGTCCGCAGACCAGTGCACTCACTATTGATTTTCTAGCTTGAATGTCGTGATCTCTTCGGTGTGGGGCATATTGGTAACCTTATAGATGGGTATTCATATATCTTATTGCGTATACACTACTCTTTTACTATGGTAGCTGTGGCCCATACATTTTTGTATGTAGTAAATAATAGGTGGTCTTGTGGTTATCACGTGAGAGAGAGATAATCTTTTTTCTTTTCCCTGGCTTTTAATAGGGTCAGCTCAGCATTGAGCTAGTGTACTACTCTTTTGCATTTTGTTGTTGCTTTCTATGGTGGAGGGTTGTCACTGTTGTAATTAACTGTTAATTTATAGTTTGTGCCTGATACAGTATATTGTCAATTTAGATTATATCTGTATATTCTGTATTTTTTTCAGATGATAATTGTCTTGAAGAAGGCCCACAGATGGGTCAAAACGTCAACATTCTATTAATGTGAAACTAATTTGGAAATAAAGTTGTATATTCATTGGCTTTATAACAAGTCCTGTGAGTGCCCTCCAACATCAACACTACTTTACATATTCATTTGAGGATAGCACCCAGGCAGTGGCTACACCTGTGTGGATGGAGTGCTGAGCCACCGGCTATATATATATATATATATATATATATATATATATACACTTTTTTTTTAAATAAATAAAATGGGTAGTTTGGGAGATATTAGTGCAAAACTCCTACATATTTGAGGGTTTGGTCACCATTAACATAACATATACAAGATTATTAAAGCTGGATAGTGGTGA